>NC_090647.1:396279814-396452314 GCF_040937935.1 Hyperolius riggenbachi | reverse complement strand
GAGGCCTAAAGTGCTTTAAAACATCTTGCATGTGTATACATCAATCAGGTAGTGTAATTAGTGTACTGCTTCACACTGAAAGACCAAACTCACTGTGCAACGCACTGCAAACAGCTATTTGTGTAGTGACGGCCGTCCTGGACTGGTGCGCACCATGGTGAGAGTGCAGGCGATAGCGAATTTCAAGCCCATATGGTCGCTGGGCTGAGGTAGCTCAAGAACAACAGTGACTGTCCAGCTGATCGAATTTGGTCTGAAGCAATGAAGCAACGACCTTATTATCTTGGGTGTGCCCCCCAACACACTCATATAGCCGGTGCTCATTGCTTCATTGTGATACGCAAGCCCCTTCACCACAGCAGGGTGATGATCATGAAGGGGAATTGACACATGTACATGCCATTTGTTTTGTTGTTGCAGCTGCAGTGCAGCCAGAAAAATTAGGCAGGCATGTACACACAGCAGAAAAATTGCGTGCAGGCAGAGATGCTTTGTGCGGAGACTGACTTAGTCTTCAGGTGGGCAGAACCCTCCGGGATCCATGCCTCATTTTGATAAAGGTGAGGTACTGAACACTTTTTTGACCTAGGCTACTTCTCTTCTCAGTGACAATGCCTCCAGCTGCGCTGAAGGTCCTTTCTGACAGGATGCTTGAGGCAGGGCAAGACAGAAGTTGGATGGCAAATTGTGTCAGCTCTGACCACAGGTCAAGCCTGCGCACCCAGTTATCCAGGGGTTCATCGCTGTTGTCTACATCCGCACTTAAGGCCAGGTAGTCGGCTACCTGCTGGTCGAGGCGTTGGTAAAGGGTGGATCCGGAAGTGCTAAGGCGAGGAGTTGGACTAAAGAATGTCCGCATGTCCGACATCACCATGAGATAGGTGGAGCGTCCTGTTCTTGTCTGCGTGGACATGGGAGAAGGATTACTGGCAGTGGCACCTTTATTCCATTGTGCTGTGACATCACCCTTAAAGCATACTTGCCAGCTTGTTGTGCATGTGCTGCATCCTTTCTGCCTTCTGGTGAGTTGGTAACATCTCCGCCACTTTGTGCCTATACCGAGGGTCTAGTAGCGTGGCCACCCAGTACAGGTCATTACCCATGAGTTTTTTTTATACGTGGGTCCCTCAACAGGCTGGACAGAATGAAAGCTGCCATCTGCACAAAGTTGGATGCAGACGTACTATCCATCTCCTCTTGCTCTTCCTCAGTGATGTCAGGTAAGTTCTCCTCTTCGGAAAAAAGTGTGTTCCTTGCGCTCAAACTCTGGGCCACCAGACCAATCAAATCCAATATGCCAGTTGTCCAAAACGGATAATCGCACGTTGTGCTGCTCCAAATCAGGGTATGTGTGCAAGGAGATCTAAAAGAGGGAGGAGCGCTCTAAGTGCATTAACCAGGTTGAACTTTATTTGCGCATAACAAGTTGATACTTACAAGAAAGAAGTTAAAAGGCGCTTGTCTGCGGATAAGCCAACCGCTCTACCCCTCTGCGGCAAGTTGCACGCGCTGTGGCCAGCAGCGGCGTGTCCGTTGTTGTCAGGAAGCTCGTCTTGCGAGGCGGTGGGCGGGGCCTATGGTCGTAGTGCGTGTGACGTCATGACGCGTTTCGGCGCTCTGCGCCTTCATCAGATGACCATCTGTCATGACGCGTCATGACGTCACACGCACTACGACCATAGGCCCCGCCCACCGCCTCGCAAGACGAGCTTCCTGACAACAACGGACACGCCGCTGCTGGCCACAGCGCGTGCAACTTGCCGCAGAGGGGTAGAGCGGTTGGCTTATCCGCAGACAAGCGCCTTTTAACTTCTTTCTTGTAAGTATCAACTTGTTATGCGCAAATAAAGTTCAACCTGGTTAATGCACTTAGAGCGCTCCTCCCTCTTTAAGTTCTCCTCTTCCCCCCAGCCACAAACAATACCAGGGAAAAGTTGAGCAGCACAAGCCCCCTGCGACGCCTGCTGCGGCTGTTCTTCCTCCTCCTCCTCCTAAAAAAAAAAAAAAACACCTTCCTCATCTGACTCCTCTTCCCCACACGACTCTTCCTCCTCCTCCTCCCCCCTCCTCTGTGCTGCCACAGGTGTTGAGGAAACATCTGGTTCTGCTGGTAATTGATCCTACAACTCTTCCTCCTGTTCCTGTCCACGCTCCTCCACAGCTTGATCCACCACTCTACGCACGGCACACTCCAGGAAGAAAGCATATGGGATCAAGTCGCTCATGGTGCCTTCACTGCGACTCACCAAGTTTGTCACCTTCTCAAAAATTGGCATCCCATGGGAGCTGCTCTCCAGTTTTTACTCTGCTACAATTGAGTCCATCCTGTGCTCCTCCATTATTGTCTGGTATGCGGGGGCAACAGCTAGCAACAAGTATAAACTACAAAGAGTAATTAGCGCTGCAGAAAAGATCATCGGCACGCCCCTGCCCCCCCTTGACCTCATCCACACCGCCAGACTGAGGAAAAGAGCCTGCAAGATCGCACAAGATCGCTCCCACCCAGGCAGCCTCTTCTTTGAGCCACTCCATCTAGGCCGCCGGTTCAGAACAATCCGCACCAGAACCACAAGGCGCAGGAACACCTTCTTTCCTCAAGCTGTTCTCCTACTGAACACTTGCCCATCTGGGCCCCTATAGTCCTGATCACGGTCTAACCAACCCTTTACCAGGACTAATGTACTCTTCTCAGTGCCTGGCATGCATGCTGTAACATGTATATGTTCCCACTTTCTAATCTCACCAATGCATGTATGTCTGTCTCTTAAAACTAGTGAATGTCTCAAATGTTTTAAATGTTTTGAATGCTTTAAATGTATCACGCTCTCCTGCCTTTGCCATGTGTACCACAACCAATTCCGGGTACGTCTACAGCGTACTCGGCGAATAAACTGATTCTGATTCTGATTCTGAAATGGCCGCATGAGCCTGCAGCTATTTCGCATGAGTGTCGATTACTTCGGCCAGAACAACCCCATTTCCCCAGAGCATATCCTTTTACTGTAGTTGTAGAGATACTGGTTGACAGCTTTCTCCTCTTGTAGCAGACGGTTAAACATCAGGAGCATTAAATTCCAGTGAGTTGGGCTATTGCAAATCAAGCACTTCACCGGCAAGTTGTTTCTCCGCTGAATATCGGCCAAGCATGCCAAGGCCGTGTAAGACCGCCTGAAATGCCCATACAACTTCCTGGCTTGCTTCAGGATGTCCTGTAAACCTGGGTACTTACACACAAATCTCTGAATTATTAGATTCAGCACATGTGCCATGCAGGATACCTGTGTCAACTTTCCCAAACTCAAAGCCGAAATGAGATTGCTGCCGTTGTCACACACCACGTTGCCGATCTCCAGTTAGTGCGGGGTCAGCCACTGATCCACCTGTTTGTTAAGAGCAACCAGGAGAGCTGCTCCAGTGTGAATCTCCGCTTTGAGGCAAGACATGTCTAAGATGGCGTGACACCATCGTACCTGGCATGCAGCATAGGCCCTGGGGAGCTGGGGCTGTGTAGCTGGAGAGGAGATCGCAGCACCAATAGAGTAGCACTGCCACTCAGCCGAGGAGGAGGACAACAGTGAAGAGGATGTAGCAGGAGGAGTAGTAGGAGAAGGAGAGGAGGTGGTAGCAGGCCTGCCTGCAAGCCGTGGAGGTGTCACAACTAGGTCCTCTGCAAAACCACGTACTCCCTGCTTGCCGCCTAGCGGTTATCAGGTTGACCCAATGGGCTTTATAAGTAATGTACCTGCCGTGACCGTGCTTTGCAGACCAGGCATCCGCGGTCGGATGGACCCTTGATCCAACGCTGTGTGCCAAAGATGACACCACTTGCCTTTCAACTTCACGGTACAGTTTGGATATCGCCTTTTTTGAGAAATAATTGCGGCCTGGTATCTTCCACGGTGGTGTCCCAATTGCCACAAATTTTCGGAAGGCCTCAGAGACCACCAGCTGGTATGGTAACAGCTGGCGAGCTAACATTTCCGCCAAGCCAGCTGTCAGACACCGAGCAAGGGGGTGACTAGCAGACATTGGCTTCTTCCGCTCCAAGATTTCCCTCATGGACACCTGTCTTGTGCTGTGGGCAGAGGAGCAGGAAACGCTAAAAGTGAGAGGCGGAGTGGAGGAGGGTGGCTGTGAAGGTGCAAGGGAGAAAGCGGCTGAAGATAATGCACCTGAAGGAGGAAGAGGAGAAGGAGGATGGCTTTGCTTTTGTGTGCTGCTTTTCCATTTGTGCTTTTTCTCCATGTGTCTTCATAAGGCTTTCTTGTATTCCTTGTATCTGGTTTTCTTGTATTCCTGTATTGTCATATTGCTGTATGTCACCCCTAAATATTGTCTGTAACCTAAATGAATGTTCAGCGCTGCGTAATATGTTGGCGCTTTATAAATACAATAAATAAATACAATAAATAAATAAGGCAGCTGTCCCTACATGGGTGCTGGCCTTTCCACGGCTCAATTTTTGGTGGCAGAGAGTACAAATGGCATTGCTCTCATCTGAGGCAGACACACACAAAAAATTCCACACTGCTGAGCCCTGGGGTGATGGCACTATGGTGGCGTCAGCAGCTGACATTGAAGGGCATGTTGGCTGGCTGTCCATAGGTGGCGATACATGCCGCCGGACACTGCCACAAGCTGTTTCTGATGATGAGATCCCCCTTCTTCTTTCAGCAACTCGTCTCCTCCTACTCCTCTCTGACTCCCCCTCTGAACTGTCCCCCTGGTCATTTTGGCTACTAGGATCCCACGTGGCATCCGTGGCAGTATCAACATCATCATATTCATCCTCCAAAGCTTCACTTGTATCAGACACCTCATAAACTGCACCAACAGCAGGTACTTCATCATCCTCCTCCTCACACCTTACGTCCATAGTGCCGCCTAACTCAGACATATGAGGTGGTGTAACTTGCTTAGCGCCTTCATCTTGTTGTAACAATAATAGCTGTGAATCAGTTAATTCCCCACCAAATAACTCCTGTGAAGTGTCAAATGTAGCGGATGTGGTGCTTGTAGTAGCACTGGTGGCTGCGGAAGATGAGGTGTTCTGTGTTAAATAGTCAACTACATCCTGACAATATTTCTTCTGAGCACTGTACTTTGGTCCAGGGCTGCATTAAATCACATCGGCACGACCTTGAACAGACCTGCCGGGTGTCCTGCCTCTCGCTCTGCCTCTTCTTGTTTTGCCCATATTGGGATGATGAAGTGAAAGGTATGCACTGACTTGACTAATACAATGTGCAGTCACACAGGTGCAGATAAAGGTATGCAGTGACTAGTATTACAATACAATGTGCAGCTGTCACACAGGTGCAGTGAACAGGTATGCAGTGACTGGTATATAAAAAACGTGCTGCCACGCAGGTGCAGTGAAAGGTATGCAGTGAATGGTATTACAATACAATGTGCAGCTGTCACACAGGTGCAGTGAACAGGTATGCAGTGACTGGTATATAAATTTGCATGCTGTCACGCAGGTGCAGTGAACAGGTATGTAGTGACTGGTGTCAAAAACCTGAGTGGTTCTTGCCTTTTTCATGATTGCTAACTCAGTAAAGGACCAGCCTTTAAAGGGAACCTAAACTGAGAAGGCTATGGATTTTTCCTTTTAAAATAATACCAGTTGCTCGGCTCTCCTGCTGATCCTGTGTCTCCCAATACTTTCAGCCACAGCCCCTGAACAAGCATACATATCAGGTGCCCTGACTGAAGTCAGACTGGATTAGCTGCATGCGTGTTTCAGGTGTGTGATTCAGCCACTACTGCAGCTAAAAAGATCAGCAGGGTTACCAGGTAACTGGTATTGTTTACAAGGAAAAATCCATATCCCTCTCAGTTTAGGTTCCCTTTAAAGCATTGCTATTATATAAATCCAGCATAGTGGGGTCTGAACCCTCTATAACAGTAATTATAGATTGACGGTGTAACTTGAAGCACTCAGTATATGACTTTATATAAAATTGTATTTGCTTATCATACACTATATATACAAAATATGAACAGTTCCAAGTAGTGTTTCCTTCTAACAGTATTCCATCTTATCAAGGCCTTTATAGCCAAGCGTTCATCAATCTTCTAAGTACATTCAAAAAATAATATAACAGTTGTGTTATGTGTAGAACAAGATCAAAAGTAGTATCATCTATCAATAGCTGTGTATATAATAGCTGTGTAAAACTTGTAGTAATCTTCTTAAAGAAATAGCATAAAAAATTGCTTCTAAAAAAACTTCTTGCTAACATCTTAACAGAACTTAATGCTGAAAAATTAATAAAGTAAATCCCCAGAATATTAAGCATATTACCCCTTCTCTGTCATCTCTTCAGCATCTAGAACCATGTGTGGGAAGGTAGCTTCTGCCTCATGTGTCTTCTCAGAAGATTGTTAAGCTTCTGCAACCTATGAGCTTTCAGCTCCTACTTTTATAGGGATAGGATGCAATATGGTTGCCTAATCTGAAATCTCCCTATATCCCATGTTCTGATTGGCTAAGGCTTCCATGCGTCAATGCTTTATCATGTTTTGAATACCTAAATCATAATATTATTGTTTATAAATTCTGATTAGGTAATTTCTGACGCAGTTGATTAAAAATGGACATCACCAGCCATCTTGTCTGCTGGTTGACTTTTTTCCCCAGACATTAAGACTAAACAATGTCATTCATGACTAGAGATGGCTCGAACGGTTCGCTGGCGAATGGTTCCAGGTGAACTTTGGGTGGTTCGCCTTCGCCGGCGAAGGCGAACTTTCCCGGAAGTTTGATTCGCCCCATAATGCTCCATTAGGGTCAACTTTGACCCTCTACATCACAGTCAGCAGGCACATGGTATCCAATCAGGCTACACTCCCACTCTCCCCTTATATAAGGCTGGCTCCGCCGGTCATTACACTCACTCGTGTGCCTGCAATAGTGAGAGTAGGGTGAGCTGCTTCAGACTGTTTCTCCTAGGGAAAGATTAGTTAGGCAATACCCAATACTGCACTTGTGTTGCATGGACAGCTTTTGAAAAATAAGTATATATATATATATATATATATATATATATTATATATATATATATATATATATATACCTACCTAGTGTCAGGTATAGCAGTATTACCTCACCAGCGGAGAGTGCTGCGGCCGCCGCTTCCGCATCTGACGTCACCCCGGCGATGGCCGCATCCTCTCAGACATCTTGCACAGCCCCTGGCAGGACAGGTCTCTCCTCTGCACATCAGATTAGGTCAGCACGCTCTCGGGCGGGGCGACAGGACCTTTATAATCTGAGGAGACGGGTCAGCTGATCTTGTGGTCAGCTGACACCAACCTGCCAATCGCACGCTGCTGATTGGTTAAGCCCTCTGGGCGGGTGGCTTGAATTTGCTTTCTGTATTTAAGCTGGGAGATGTCATTTGCTCATTGTCTGTTGTTGCGAATACTTTGTGTTAGCGCTCAAACCTTTGATAGCTGTAATCAGTAGTAAAAAAACATACCAATTGTATTTATCTGTGTATGAGTCTTTGCCTGCTCTGACTATTCTTTCTGCCTTGTGATTCTGTACCTCTGCACATCTGATATTGTTGCCGACTTTTGCTTGAACTTCACTCTGATTTTGCTTGTCGATTCTGTACCTTATCTGCCTGTCTGTTGCCTACCTGATCTGTCTGACTATTCTCTCTCACCAGTGGGCCCTTGCCACTGGTGAAGTTACCGCTGTGGTTCTATCCGTAACCTCCATCGCCACTGGTAAAGTTACCGCTGAGATTCTATCAGAAACTTACTGTTTGCACCAATCACTACACTTTGTGCAATAAAGCTAGTGACTTTGTCACGTCTTACATGCCATTTGCTTACTATATCTGTATTATTGGTGATTCTGCAGATCACCATATGATCAGATATAGTATCTGTATTATTGGTGATACTGCAGATCACCACATAATCAGAAATCTGTTATCTTTCTGACACATTTGTTACAGAACAACAGACCTAAAAAGATTATGGAGGCTCTAAATCTGCAGATTCAGTGTTTAAACACAGCCATAGATCAACTGAATCGTTCAGTTGTTCTACAACAGGATAGATTGGACCTGTTGACTGAGGCTATGCGTAATCTACAGATATCTACATCTTCACGGCCTCCCACTCCTGTCATAGAGCCTAAGAAGGCTCTACCTGAAAAATTTTCAGGGCATAAGTCAGATTTTAGAAATTTCAGAAACAGGTGTAAATCATAATTTGAAATGAGGCCCATTGCATCAGGCGGGTAACCTTGATTAAAACCCTGCTGTCGGGGGACTCGCAAACTTGGGCCTATAATTTACCTGAGGATCAGGAGGCTTTGAGATCTGTTCAGGCTTTCTTTGATGCCATGGAGGTCATATACGATGACCCAGATATTGCAGCCACGGTAGAAAGAAATTCAAAGAGACTTCGCCAAGGGCATGGGACTGTGGAAGATTATGCCTCACAGTTTAGGAAATGGGCGGTCTCTTCTAGATGGGAACACTACGCGTTGCTAGATTGTTTTCTGTCAGGGTTTTCAGATTCAGTTTCAGACATCATGATCAGTCACCCTGAGCCCAAAACTTTGGATGAAGCTATTGCTTTAGCCGTAAAAATTGATCGCAGGGTACGGTACTATAAACAGGGCAGGTCACGTGGTACTCCCAGAACTGTCGTTTCCACACATTCGGTTACGACTACTTTGGATGAACCAATGCAGATCGGTCACTCAAAGTTGTCGGAGTCTGAAAAGACCAGAAGGCGAAAGGAGGGCCTCTCTTTATACTGCGGGAAAAAAGGGCATCTTATACAAAATTGCAGCAAGAAGGCGGAGAAACTTCTCCGCCTAGGTGTAGTTGGAGGTACTACCCTAGGCGAACCTGTTTTACCTCCGAAGTTTTCTAAGATGTTATTGTCTTGTTCTGTTATGTGGAAAGATCAAGTCTTTTGCACACAGGTCTTTGTTGACTTGGGCTCTGCAGCTAACTTTATTGACTTGAGTCTGGCCTCTAAGTGGGAAATTCCCATTCTTCCCTTAGACAGGCAGATATACGTAACCGCCATTGATGATTCTCCACTGCAGAACAAGCAACCTCTCTCGCAAACTCCTCTCCTCACTTGTCATGTAGGAGTGTTGCATAGAGAGGAGTTGCAATTTTATGTATTGAAGATGTCGTCCCCCATGATTGTTCTAGGGCTCCCGTGGTTACGTCAACACTGCAGTTTGACTGGAACACAGGGCAATTGCTGGCCTGGTCTCCAGCCTGTCAATCTTCTTGTTTAGAAAAAATGACCCTGTGTTCCACTGGGGTTCAGGTGGAGGGTGTTCCTTCCCCATATTCAGAGTTCTCGGATGTTTTTTGCCCACAAGCTGCTGATAAGCTTCCCCCGCATAGAGAGTTTGATTGCCCTATTGAGTTGAGACCGGGTACCATGCCTCCCAGGGGACACTTGTACAACCTCTCAGGTCCAGAAAAACTTGCCATGAAAGAGTACATCAAGGAGAACTTTGAAAAGGGTTTCATCCGTCCCTCCAAGTCACCAGCACGGGCAGGTTTTTTCAGTATCTGTATTATTGGTGATACTGCAGATCACCACATAATCAGAAATCTGTTATCTTGTTGACACATTTGTTACACCTAGCTGTTGTGTTCAGTGAACCCACCTCATCACAGCATATACCTTTACCTAACTGTTGTGTTCAGTGAACCCACCTCGTCACAGCATATCCCTTTACCTAACTGTTGTGTTCAGTGAACCCACCTCATCACAGCATAGACCTAACTGTTGTGTTCAGTGAACCCACCTCATCACAGCATAGACCTAACTGTTGTGTTCAGTGAACCCACCTCATCACAGCATATACCTGACTGTTGTGTTCAGTGAAACCACCTCTTCACAGCATATACTTAGCTGTTGTGCTCAGTGAAACCACCTCATCACAGCATATACCTGACTGTTGTGTTCAGTGAAACCACCTCTTCACAGCATATACCTAACTGTTGTGTTCAGGGAAACCACCTCATCACAGTATATACCTTTACCTAACTGTTGTGTTCAGTGAACCCACCTCATCACAGCATATACCTGACTGTTGTGTTCAGTGAAACCACCTCATCACAGCATATACCTGACTGTTGTGTTCAGTGAAACCACCATCACAGCATATACCTAGCTGTTGTGTTCAGTGAAACCACCTCATCACAGCATATACCTGACTGTTGTGTTCAGTGAAACCACCATCACAGCATATACCTGACTGTTGTGTTCAGTGAACCCACCTCATCACAGCATATACCTGACTGTTGTGTTCAGTGAAACCACCTCATCACAGCAGAGACCTAACTGTTGTGTTCAGTGAACCCACCTCTCATCACAGCATATACCTGACTGTTGTGTTCAGTGAAACCACCTCATCACAGCATATACCTGACTGTTGTGTTCAGTGAAACCACCATCACAGCATATACCTAGCTGTTGTGTTCAGTGAAACCACCTCATCACAGCATATACCTGACTGTTGTGTTCAGTGAAACCACCATCACAGCATATACCTGACTGTTGTGTTCAGTGAACCAACCTCATCACAGCATAGACCTAACTGTTGTGTTCAGTGAACCCACCTCATCACAGCATATACCTGACTGTTGTGTTCAGTGAAACCACCTCATCACAGCAGAGACCTAACTGTTGTGTTCAGTGAACCCACCTCTCATCACAGCATATACCTGACTGTTGTGTTCAGTGAAACCATCTCATCACAGCATATACCTGATTGTTGTGTTCATTGAAACCACCTCTTCACAGCATATACCTATCTGTTGTGTTCAGTGAAACCACCTCTTCACACCATATACCTGACTGTTGTGTTCAGTGAAACCACCTCTTCACAGCATATACTTAGCTGTTGTGCTCAGTGAAACCACCTCATCACAGCATATACCTGACTGTTGTGTTCAGTGAAACCACCTCTTCACAGCATATACCTAACTGTTGTGTTCAGGGAAACCACCTCATCACAGTATATACCTTTACCTAACTGTTGTGTTCAGTGAACCCACCTCATCACAGCATATACCTTTACCTAACTGTTGTGTTCAGTGAACCCACCTCATCACAGCATAACCTGACTGTTGTGTTTAGTGAAACCACCTCATCACAGCATAGACCTAACTGTTGTGCTCATTGAAAGCACCTCATCACAGCATATACCTGACTGTTCTGTTCAGTGAAACCACCTCATCACAGCATATACCTGACTGTTGTGTTCAGTGAAACCACCTCTTCACAGCATATACCTGACTGTTGTGTTCAGTGAAACCATCTCATCACAGCATATACCTGATTGTTGTGTTCATTGAAACCACCTCATCACAGCATATACCTAGTTGTTGTGTTCAGTGAAACCACCTCGTCACAGTATATACCTTTGCCTAACTGTTGTGTTAAGTGAACCCACCTTATCACAGCATATACCTTTACCTAACTATTGTGTTCAGTGAACCCACCTCATCACAGCATATACCTGACTGTTGTGTTTAGTGAAACCACCTCATCACAGCATAGACCTAACTGTTGTGTTCAGTGAAAGCACCTCATCACAGCATATACTTGACTGTTCTGTTCAGTGAAACCACCTCATCGGGCAGCACGGTGGCGTAGTGGTTAGCTCTCTCGCCTTGCAGCGCTGGGTCCCTGGTTCGAATCCCAGCCAGGGCACTATCTGCAAAGAGTTTGTATGTTCTCTCCGTGTCTGCGTGGGTTTCCTCCGGGCACTCCGGTTTCCTCCCACATTCCAAAAACATACAGAAAAGTTAATTGGCTCCCTCTAAAATTGGCCCTAGACTACAGTACTTACATAATATAGACATATGGCAATGGTAGGGATTAGATTGTGAGCTCCTTTGAGGGACAGTTAGTGACAAGATATATATATATACACTGTACAGCGCTGCGTAATATGTCGGCGCTATATAAATACTAAATAATAATAATAATAATCACAGCATATACCTGAATGTTGTGTTCAGTGAAACCACCTCTTCACAGCATATACCTAACTGTTGTGTTCAGTGAAGCCACCTCATCACAGCATAGACCTAACTGTTGTGTTCAGTGAAACCACCTCATCACAACATATACCTGACTGTTGTGTTCGGAGAAACCACCTCATCACAGCATAGATCTAACTGTTGTGTTCAGTGAAACCACCTCAGCACAGCATATACCTGACTGTTGTGTTCAGTGAAACCACCTCTTCACAGCATATACCTAGCTGTTGTGTTCAGTGAAATCACCTCATCACAGCATATACCTGACTGTTGTGTTCAGTGAAACCACCTCTTCACAGCATATACCTAGCTGTTGTGTTCAGTTAACCCACCTCATCACAGCATATACCTGACTGTTGTGTTCAGTGAAACCAACTCATCACAGCATAGACTTAACTGTTGTGTTCAGTGAACCCACCTCATCACAACATATACCTGACTGTTGTGTTCAGTGAAACCACCACATCACAGCATAGATCTAACTGTTGTGTTCAGTGAAACCACCTCATCACAACATATACCTGACTGTTGTGTTCAGTGAAACCACCTCTTCACAGCATATACCTAGCTGTTGTGTTCAGTGAAATCACCTCATCACAGCATATACCTGACTGTTGTGTTCAGTGAAACCACCTCTTCACAGCATATACCTAGCTGTTGTGTTCAGTGAAAGCACCTCATCACAGCATATACCTGACTGTTGTGTTCAGTGAAACCATCTCATCACAGCATATACCTGACTGTTGTGTTTAGTGAACCCACCTACCTACGTAAGTGCATGCAGTGTGATATACCACTCTGTGCATACCTGTTAACTGCTGCACCTTTGTGACTTCACATTGTATTAGTCAAATCAGTGCATACCTTTTACTTCATCCCCTCCGATATGGACAAAACGGACGAAACAGGTAAAGGAAGAGGTAGAGGCAGACCCAGAGGAAGGCCACCTGGCTGGTCTGTGCGAGGTCGTCTTGATGTGATTTTGTGCGGCCCTGGGCCAAAGTACAGTGCTCAGAAGAAGGCACGTCCCATCACTTCCCAAAATTGTCAGGACGTGGTTGACTATTTAACACAGAACACCTCATCTCCCGCAGCCACCAGTGCTACTACAAGCTCCACATCCGCTGCATTTGACACTTCGCAGGAGTTATTCGGTGTGGAAATCACTGATTCACAGCCAATACTGCTACAACAAGATGAAAGCGCTAAGCAAGTTACACCACCTCATACGTCTGAGTTAGGTGGCGATACTATGGACGTAACGTGTGAATAGGGGGATGATGAAGTACCTAATGTTGGTGCAGTTTTGGAGGTGTCTGAGGAAAGCGAAGATGAGCAGGATGATTATGATGACGATTATACGGATGCAACGTATGTTCCCAATACAGGAGATGACCAGGGGGAAAGTTCAGAGGGGGAGTCAGAGGGGAGTAGGAGGAGACAAGTTCCTGAAAGAAGCAGAGGAAGCTCGTCCTCAGAAAAAGCTGGTGGCAGTGTCCGGCGCCATGTATCGCCAGCTATGGACAGCCATCCAACATGCCCTTCAACGTCAGCTGCTGATGCCACCATAGTGCCATCACCCCAGGGGGGCTCAGCGGTTTTGAAATTTTTTAATGTGTGTGCCTCAGATCGGAGCAAAGCCATCTGTTGTCTCTGCCTCCAAAAATTGAGCCGTGGAAAGGCCAACACTCACATATGAAGGCACCTGGAGAAAAGGCACAAACAGCAATGGGAAGAACACCTGAGGAAATGCAGCACCCAAAAGACAAGCCACCCTCCGCCTCCTCTTCCTCCTTCAGGTGCAGCATCTTTAGCTGCTTTCTCCCTTGCACCTTCACAGCCATCCTCCTCCACTCTGCCTCTGCCCTTGAGCGGTTCCTGCTCCTCTGCCCACAGCAGCAAGGTGTCTGTGAAGGAAGTCTTTGAGCGGAAGAAGACAATTTCTGCCAGTCACCCTCTTGCCCGGCGTCTGACAGCTGGCGTGGCGGAACTATTAGCTCACCAGCTATTACCATACACGCTGGTGGACTCTGAGGCTTTCCGTAAATTTGTGGCCATTGGGACACCGCAGTGGAAGAATCCTGGCCGCAATTATTTTTCTAAAAAGGCCATACCCAAACTGTACCGTGAAGTTGAGAGGCAAGTGGTGTCATCTCTGGCGAAGAGCGTTGGGTCAAGAGTCCACCTGACCACGGATGCCTGGTCTGCCAAGCACGGGCAGGGCTGCTACATTACGTACACAACCCATAGGGTCAACCTGGTGAACGATGGCAAGCAGGAAGTACGTGGCTGCGCAGCGGACCAACTTGGGACACCTCCACGGCTTGCAGGCAGGCTTCCTGCCACCCCCTCTCCTTCTCCTCCTGCTACATCATCTTCGCTGTCATCCTCCTCCTCCTCGCCTGAGTGGCAGTTCAACTCTAGTGGTGCTGCCATCTCCTCCTCTCCAGCTACACAGCCCCATCTCCCCAGAGCCTACGCTGCATGCCAGGTACAATGGTGTCACGCCATCTTAGACATGTCTTGCCTCAAAGCGGAGAGTCACACTGGTCCAGCTCTCCTGGCTGCTCTTAACAAAGAGGTGGAGCAATGGCTGACCCCGTACCAGCTGGATATCGGCAACGTGGTGTGTGACAATGGCAGCACTCTCCTTTCTGCTTTGAATTTGGGAAAGCTGACACATGTACCCTGCATGGCACATGTGCTGAATCTAGTCATTCAAAGATTTGTGTCAAAGTACCCAGGCTTAGAGGATGTCCTGACGTTGGCCAGGAAGTTGTGTGGGCATTTCAGGCAGTCTTACACGGCCATGGCACGCTTTACGGACATTCAGCAGAGAAACAACTGGCCGGTGAGACGCTTGATATGCAATAGCCCGACTCACTGGAATTCAACCCTGCTCATGTTCTCTCACCTGCTAGAACTGTAGAAAGCTGTCACCCAGTACCTGTACAATTACAGTAGAAGGACACAATCTGGGAAGATGGGGATGTTCTGGCCACCGAACTGGACACTGATGCGAAATGCATGCAGGTTCATGCGGATGTTTGAGGAGGTGACCAACCTGGTGAGTCGCGCTGAAGGCACCATCGGTGACTTGATCCCCTACGCTTACTTCCTGGAGCGTGCTGTGCGTAAAATGGTGGATCAAGCTGTGGAGGAGCGTGAAGAGGAACAGTTACGACAGGAAGATTCGTGGGAGCGATTTTCATTAGACCCAGATGTTTCCTCAACATCTGCGGCAGCACAGAGGGGGGAGGAGGAGGAAGAAGAGTCGTGTGGGAAAGAAGAGGAGTCAGACTCGGAGGATGATGAGGAAGGTGTTTATGTGGAGGAGGAAGAGGCGGTGGCAGAAGAACAACTGCAGCAGCCGTCGCAGGGGGCTTTTGCTGCTCCACGTTCCCGTGGTATTGTTCGTGGCTGGGGGGAGGAAGAGGACTTATGTGACGTCACTGAGGAAGAGCAAGAGGAGATGGATAGTACATCTGCATCCGAATTTGTACAGATGGCCTCTTTCATGCTGTCCACCCTGTTGAGGGACCCCCGTATAAGAAAACTCAAGGGGAATGACCTGTACTGGGTGGCCACGCTACTGGACCCTCGGTACAGGCACAAAGTGGCGGACCTATTACCAACTCACCTGAAGGCGGAAAGGATGCAGCACTTGCAGAACAAGCTGGCAATTATGCTTTACAATGCGTTTAAGGGTGATGTGACAGCACAACGCAATAAAGGTACCACTGGCAGTAATCCTCCTCCCATGTCCACGCAGGCAAGGACAGGATGCTCCAGCGATCTCATGGTGATGTCAGACATGCGCACATTCTTTAGTCCAAAGCCTCGCCGTAGCCCTTCGGGATCCACCCTCCACCAACACCTGGACCGGCAGGTAGCCGACTACCTGACCTTAACTGTGGATGTAGACACTGTGAGCAGCGACGATGAACCCTTGGACTACTGGGTGCGCAGGCTTGACCTGTGGCCAGAGCTGTCCCAATTTGCCATCCAACTTCTCTTTTGCCCTGCCGCAAGCGTCCTGTCAGAAAGGACCTTCAGTGCAGCTGGAGGCATTGTCACTAAGAAGAGAAGTCGCCTAAGTCAAAAAAGTGTTCAGTACCTCACCTTTATCAAGATGAATGAGACATGGGTTCCGGGTGGCTACTGCCCGCCAAAAAAGTAAGTCAGTCCCCACACACAGCATCTCTGCCTGCACGCCATGTGACTGCTGGCTGCCTGCTCCAAGACAAAGTCGCTCCCCAAACAGCACCACTGCCCGCCGGCCGCTTGACTGCATTCTCTGCCACCACCAACAGGGTCCAGGACTCCAGGCGGATTCCTGAATTTTTTAGGCCGCTGCTAGCAGCGGCTGCTATAATAATTTTTCTGGGGCGTCTACATGCCTGCCTAATTTTTCTGACTGCACTGTGGGCGGCTGCAACAACAAAACAAAAGGCAAGTACATGTGCCCATCCCCCTTCGTGATCATTACCTTGCCGCGGTGAAGGGGCTTGCATATTACAATAAAGCAATGACCGCCGGCTATATGAGTGTCTCGGGGTTGGCACACCGAATATAATAAGTTCTTTGCTTCATTGTGGTCAGACCAAATTTGATCAGCTGGACAGTCACTGTTCTGTCATTCAGCTACATCAGCCAGGAGACCATATGGGCTGTAAAGCCACCATCATCTGCACTCTCATCATGGTGCGCACAAGTCCAGCACGGCCGTCACTACACAAACGGCTGTTTGCAGTCACTGCATACCTTTCACTGCATCTGTGACTGCACATTGTATTATACCTGGCAGTCAGTGCATACCTTTCACTTGAATGGACGGCAGACTTGCCCTCCAGAACAGATTCTCCTGAAAGGCAAGTGGCGTCGTCATTGTCCGCCATAACAGATTGTCGTTACAGGATTTAAAATTGATTCATCTAATATACAGCAGGGCCTCGAAAGTCCTCCTCCTGTATTGTTATTTTTAGTCCAAGGAAGTCTCTTCTGCTTGTTGCCTGTCCTTAGCAGTGGTTTCCTAGCAGATATTCTACCATGAAGGCCTGATTCACACAGTCTCCTCTTAACGGAATTGAACCCTCATTCCCCCGCCATTACCCGTGGTCACAATGGCAGACTTGCCCTCCATATGATTCTTGTTGACGGCAAGTGGTGTAAAAATTGTCCGCCATAAGAGATTCTCGTTAAAGGATTTAACCACTTAACGACCGCCCACTGCACAGGGGCGGTCGGAAAGTGGATGCCGCAAGGACCAGCTCATGCCCAGAGGCGGCGGTCCTTGTAGGGGCATGGGCGGAGCGATCGCGTCATCCGTGACGCGATCCTCCGCCGGTGCTTGGCTCCGCCCCCCTCGCGCTGTAACCTGCCGGCCGTTCGGAAGCGCCGGCGGGTTACTAGCACCTGGATCGCCGCATACAAAGTGTATAATACACTTTGTAATGTATACAAAGTGTATTATACAGGCTGCCTGCTGCCCTGGTGGTCCCAGTGTCCGAGGGACCACGAGGGCAGGCTGCAGCCACCCTAGTCTGCACCCAAGCACACTGATTTCCCCCCCCCTGCCCCATGATTGCCCACAGCACCCCTCAGACCCCCCCTGCCCACCCCCCAGACCACTGTTTGCACTCAATCACCCCCTTAATCACCCATCAATCACTCCCTGTCACTATCTGTCAACGGTTTTTTTTTATGCCCTAAACTGCCCCCTGCTCCCTCCTGATCACCCCCCCCCCCCCCACCCCTCAGATTCTCCCCAGACCCCCCCCCCCCCCCGTCCCACCCTCCCTGTGTACTGTATGCATCTATCCCCCTGATCACCTGTCAATCACCTATCAATCACCTGTCAATCACCCATCAATCACCCCCTGTCACTGCCACCCATCAATCAGCCCCTAACCTGCCCCTTGCGGGCAATCTGATCACCCACCCACACCAATAGATCGCCCGCAGATCCGACGTCAGATCACCTCCCAAGTGCAGTGTTTACATCTGTTCTCTACCCTAAACACCCACTAATTACCCATCAATCACCCATCAGTCACCCCCTATCACCACCTGTCACTGTTACCCATCAGATCAGACCCTAATCTGCCCCTTGCGGGCACCCAATCACCCACCTACACACTCAGATTGCCCTCAGACCCCCCCCCCCCCCCTTATCAATTCGCCAGTGCAATATTTACATCTGTTCTTCCCTGTAATAACCCACTGATCACCTGTCAATCCCCCATCAATCACCCCCTGTCACTGCCACCCATCAATCACCCCCTGTCACTGCCACCCATCAATCAGCCCCTAACCTGCCCCTTGCGGGCAATCTGATCACCCACCCACACCAATAGATCGCCCGCAGATCCGACGTCCGATCACCTCCCAAGTGCAGTGTTTACATCTGTTCTCTACCCTAAACACCCACTAATTACCCATCAATCACCCCCTGTCACTGCTACCTATCAGATTAGACCCCTATCTGCCCCTAGGGCATTCAATCACCCGCCCACACCCTCAGAACGCCCTCAGACCCCAGCCCTGATCACCTCGCCAGTGCATTGTTTGCATCTATTCCCCCCTCTAATCACACCTTGAGACACCCATCAATCAACTCCTGTCACCCCCTAGCACACCTACCCATCAGATCAGGACCTAATTTGCCCCGTGTGGGCTCCTGATCACTCGGCCAAACCCTCAGATCCCCTTCAGACCCCCTTCCGATCACCTCCCCAGTGCATTGATTGCATCTATTTTCCTCTCTAACCACCCCCTGAGACACCCATCAATCACCTCCTGTCACCCCCCCTAGCACTCCTATCCATCAGATTAGGCCCAATACAACCTGTCATCTAAAAGGCCACCCTGCTTTTGACCGGTTCCACAGCATTCGCCCCCTCATAGACCACCTGTCATCAAAATTTGCAGATGCTTATACCCCTGAACAGTCATTTTAAGACATTTGGTTTCCAGACTACTCACGGTTTTGGGCCTGTAAAATGCCAGGGCAGTATAGGAACCCCACAAGTGACCCCATTTTAGAAAAAAAGACACCCCAAGGTATTCTGTTAGGTGTATGACAAGTTCATAGAAGATTTTATTTTTTGTCAAAAGTTAGCGGAAATTGATTTTTATTGTTTTTTTTCACAAAGTGTCATTTTTCACTAACTTGTGACAAAAGATAAAATCTTCTATGAACTCGCCATACACCTAACGGAATACCTTGGGGTGTCTTCTTTCTAAAATGGGGTCACTTGCGGGGTTCCTATACTGCCCTGGCATTTTAGGGGCCCTAAACCGTGAGGAGTAGTCTAGAAAACAAATGCCTCAAAATGACCTGTGAATAGGACGTTGGGCCCCTTAGCGCACCTAGGCTGCAAAAAAGTGTCACACATGTGGTACCGCCGTACTCCGGAAAAGTAGTATAATGTGTTTTGGGGTGTATTTTTACACATACCCATGCTGAGTGGGAGAAATCTCTCTGTAAATGGACAATTGTGTGTAAAAAAAATCAAACAATTGTCATTTATAGAGATATTTCTCCCACCCAGCATTGGTATGTGTAAAAATACACCCCAAAACATATTATACTACTTCTCTTGAGTACGGCGGTACCACGTGTGGCACTTTTTTACACCCCAAGTGCACTAAGGGGCCCAAAGTCCAATGAGTACCTTTAGAATTTCACAGGTCATTTTGCGACATTTGGTTTCAAGACTACTCCTCACGGTTTAGGGCCCCTAAAATGCCAGGGCAGTATAGGAACCCCACAAATGACCCCATTCTAGAAAGAAGACACCCAAAGGTATTCCGTTAGGAGTATGTTGAGTTCATAGAAGATTTTATTTTTTGTCACAAATTAGCGGAAAATGACACTTTGTGAAAAAAAACAATTAAAATCAATTTCCGCTAACTTGCGACAAAAAATAAAATCTTCTATGAACTTGTCATACACCTAACAGAATACCTTGGGGTGTCTTTTTTTTACCAAAAAGATATTGCAGTTTTAGAGCAGGTGCAGAGACGAGCTACAAAATTGATACGTGGGATGGAAGGTCTCGCTTACCAAGAAAGGTTAGATAAACTGGGTTTATTTAGTCTAGAGAAAAGACGCCTTAGAGGAGATCTAATTAACATGTATAAATACATTAGAGGGCAATATAATAGCTTGGCGGATGAGCTTTTTGTCCCTAGGCCTTCTCAAAGGACTAGAGGACATGAGCTGCGCATGGAGGAAAAACGTTTTAGCCATTTATTTAGGAAAGGGTTCTTTACAGTAAGAGTGGTTAAGATGTGGAATGCATTGCCACAGGAAGTCGTTATGGCAAACTCTATACCTGCATTTAAAGGGGGCTTAGATGCTTTCCTTGCGTTGAAAGACATCCATGGCTACAATTACTAGGTTATGCCTAATGATGTTGATCCAGGGATTTTATCTGATTGCCATCTGGAGTCAGGAAGGAATTTTTCCCATTTGGGGCTAATTGGACCATGCCTGGTGGGGTTTTTTTCGCCTTCCTCTGGATCAACAGGTGTATGTGGGGGACGGGCTGGAGTTGTACTTTGTACTGGTTGAACTCGATGGACGTATGTCTTTTTTCAGCCAAAATAACTATGTAACTATGTAACTATGAACTCGCCATACTCCTAACGGAATACCTTGGGGTGTCTTCCTTCTAAAATGGGGTCATTAGTGGGGTTCCTATACTGCCCTGGCATTTTAGGGGCCCTAAACCGTGAGGAGTAGTCTTGAAACAAAAATGATGTAACGATTGTGGGATTCTCTCCGTGATCAGCGCACAAGACGTGCGCTGACACTGCGGAAATCCTACACAAGCGTGTAATTTGAGGGAACCCAGCACCTGTAGAGGGAAATTCCTGTCGGCAGGTGGAGCTGTGGAGTGCAGAGGAACAGCTCCTCTGCCCTGCCACACACGCCAGACAGGAATTGCACGAAGGGAAGAAATGCAGGGCAAGATAGCCCTGAAGGAGAGAGAGCAAAGCGACAGAGGGTATGTGTGTTCACCAAACTAGTCGCCACCCTGCGACGATGAACACACAATCAGGAAGACAAAGCGAGAAGGCAATCGCCGGAGATGACAATTGCTAACAGCGACACAAGACCGAATAAGCACAGATGAGGAATGTATGTATGTCCCCCAATCTAGCCGCCACCCTGCGACGGCGGACACACAACAGAAGAAACCAAGTGAGAACGCAATCGCAAGAGAAGCGATTGCGGAAGAGAATGAGCACAGGGACAGATTGTATGTGTGTGCACCAAACTAGTCGCCAACCCGCGACGGTGCATACACAACAGCAGATATGAAGTAGGAACGCAATCGCGAGAGAGGCGATTGCCAGAGGTGACACAAGGCTACAGCAAGGCAGAGCACGAGAGTAGCAAAGGCACAGCAAACCATACAATGAGGAGATAAGGAAAATAACAAACGCTAGCTAAACGCGAACACCGCACTCATTCGCAACAGTGCACGCATTTATGCGCGGTCTCCGCGTGATAAGCACAACAGAGACAAGCACGCCTAACTAACCACCGACAGACAAACATAAAACAGAGGACGCGAGCGCTTGCTTAACGGTTACCTCACCGAGCCTCCAGCAAGCGTTCGTAGCAGACAAGACAGACACACGAAAACAGGAACAAGCAAGAGATAGGATCCACAGCACCAGCGAAAGAGGCTAGTGCAATCCAGGGAGACAGAACAGAAGGATCCACAGCACTAGCGCAAGGCGAGTGCGATCCAGGCAGAGAGGAACAGAAGGATCCACAGCACTAGCGCAAGGCGAGTGCGATCCAGGCAGACAGAAGACAGAACAGAAGGATCCACAGCACTAACGCAAGAGGCTAGTGCGATCCAGGAAGACAGATCAGAAGGGGCTACCAGTAACAACCGCTGTTCAGGTTAGCACCCAGACACACGGAACGATTTCCTGTCGACCACCGCTGGGACAGGACAATCACAACAGACAAACAAAACAGATAAGCAATCCTAACTGCACTAGGGAAACCTGCCTAGTGCAGTCCCAGGAATTACTCTAAGCTAAACTTCAAACAATGAGCAAGGCTGGTACTCCAGGCGTGTTACACAGGACTAAATCCTTACGCGTATAAAGAGCTGTTTCCCAGAGTCCTTGGCTGGTCGCCAAGGACTCTGGGAAACATAGCTCTTTATACTGCCAGTCATCAAAGGAGGCAGGTAGGGGATTTGCATAACGAGTGTATGCAAATTCCTCAGCAGCAGAACAGACCAGAAACTTGTAATGGAAAGACAGGTCTCTCTTGCAGACACCTGCAGCCCACAGACTAGAGGAATGGTCAAACAGCTGTCTGCCAGTGCATCCAGCTGAGCGGATCATTACAAATGACCTGTGAAATCCTAAAGGTACTCATTGGACTTTGGGCCCCTTAGCGCAGGTTAGGGTGCAAAAAAGTGCCACACATGTGGTATCGCCGTACTCAGGAGAAGTAGTATAATGTGTTTTGGGGTGTACTTTTACACATACTCATGCTGAGTGGGAGAAATATCTCTGTAAATGGACAATTGTGTGTAAAAAAAAATCAAACAATTGTCATTTACAGAGATATTTCTCCCACCCAGCATGGGTATGTGTAAAAATACACCCCAAAACACATTATACTACTTCTCCTGAGTACGGTAATACCACATGTGTGGCACTTTTTTGCAGCCTAACTGCGCTAAGGGGCCCAAAGTCCAATGAGCACCTTTAGGCTTTACAGGGGTGCTTACAATTTAGCACCCCCCAAAATGTCAGGACAGTAAACACACCCCACAAATGACCCCATTTTGGAAAGTAGACACTTCAAGGTATTCAGCGAGGAGCATAGTGAGTCCGTGGCAGATTTCATTTTTTTTGTCGCAAGTTAGAAGAAATGGAAACTTTTTTTTTTTTTGTCACAAAGTGTCATTTTCCGCTTACTTGTGACAAAAAATAATATCTTCTATGAACTCACTATGCCTCTCAGTGAATACTTTGGGATGTCTTCTTTCCAAAATGGGGTCATTTGGGGGGTATTTATACTATCCTGGAATTCTAGCCCCTCATGAAACATGACAGGGGGTCAGAAAAGTCATAGATGCTTGAAAATGGGAAAATTCACTTTTTGCACCATAGTTTGTAAACGCTATAACTTTTACCCAAACCAATAAATATACACTGAATGGGTTTTTTTTTATCCAAAACATGTTTGTCCACATTTTTCGTGCTGCATGTATACAGAAATTTTACTTTATTTGAAAAATGTCAGCACAGAAAGTTAAAAAAATCATTTTTTTGCCAAAATTCATGTCTTTTTTGATGAACATAATAAAAAGTAAAAATCGCAGGAGCAATCAAATAGCACCAAAAGAAAGCTGTATTAGTGACAAGAAAAGGAGCCAAAATTCATTTAGGTGGTAGGTTGTATGAGCGAGCAATAAATCGTGAAAGCTGCAGTGGTCTGAATGGAAAAAAAGTGCCTGGTCCTTAAAGGGAACCTTAACCGGCGGGGAAAAAAAAATTCACTTACCTGGGGGCTTTCCCAAGCCTCCTGCAGCCGTCCTGTGCCCGCGCCGGTCCTTCGGTGCCCTCCGGTCTCCCTCCGCCGCTAAGTTTCGTTTTCGGGCGACTGCCAGTCGTCCTCGGGCAAAGCGTCATCTTCTTCCGGATTCCCCGTCGTAAAGAGCCGTAAAGCACGTCCGCATGACGCCAAACGCGTCATGCGGACACGCTTTACGGCTCTTTACGACGGGGAATGCGGATGAAGATGACGCTTTGCCCGAGGACGACTGGCAGTTGTCCGAAAACGAAACTTAGCGGCGGAGGGAGACCGGAGGGCACCGAAGGACCGGCGCGGGCACAGGACGGCTGCAGGAGGCTTGGGAAAGCCCCCAGGTAAGTGCATTTTTTTTTTCCCCGCCGGTTAAGGTTCCCTTTAAGGGGGGTAAAGCCCACGGTCCTCAAGTGGTTAAAGTTGATTCATTTCACATACACATCAGGGCCTCGAAAGTCCTCCTGTATTGTTATTTTTGGTCACTACCTCGGGACGTGCATAACTGGATGCTGCCCTCCTTGCCTGGATGTGTGGTGGTAGCCATTTCTTAGGCTACAACTCCGGACCGGAATCAGACCAAGAAGGATTCCCCGGCCATTACCCATGGTCAGTGGTCACAATGGCAGACTTGACCTCCATAACAGATTCTCGTTAAAGGATTTAAAGTTGATTCATTACAGCAGGGCCTCGAAAAAGTCCTGGTCGTCTGTTCTTTCTTTTACTTTTACAGTCAGGACCAGTGTATCCCCTGCCTGTCTTAGGTTCCAACTCTGTAACAGAATCGAAGCAGGATTCCCCAGCCTGTTTGTTACCCGCCGTGGACACCATGGTACTGAGAAAGTACCAAAGAAAGTTTCACACAGTTGAATAAATGGCGGACTTGCCCTCCATAACACATTCTTGACAAATGCTTTCGACTTGGTTTGTCTTACGCTGGGTCAAGGGTCCATCTGACCACAGATACCTGGTCTGCAAAACATGGTCAGGGCAGGTACAGGACTTATACAGCATGGGTCTCAGGCTCTCACTTCAGACCGGAATTGAACCCTGATTCCCCGGCCATTACCCTTGGTCACAATGGCAGACTTGCCCTCCACAATAGATTCTCGTTGCAGGTACTGAACAGCAAGTAGAAAATGTAATTTAAAAAAAATAGATGTAAGCTTTAACAACGGTAGAGAAAGAACCATCGAAAGTTAATAAGGCAGTCAGACATTACCTAACCTGACATCACTGAGTGAGGAAGAGCAATCTCGCCATGGTGCGCACTGCGTCACTACACAAACAGCTGTTTGTGGTGCGTTACACAGTGAGTTTGGTCTGTCAGTGTGAAGCAGTACACTAATTACACTACCTGATTGACGTACAGTGGGTTGCAAAAGTATTCGACCCCCTTGAAGTTTTCCACATTTTGTCACATTACTGCCACAAACATGCATCAATTTTATTGGAATTCCACGTGAAAGACCAATACAAAGTGGTGTACACGTGAGAAGTGGATCAAAAATCATACGATTCCAAACATTTTTTACAAATAAATAACTGCAAAGTGGGGTGTCCTTAATTATTCGGCCCCCTGAGTCAATACTTTGTAGAACCACCTTTTGCTGCAATTACAGCTGCCAGTCTTTTAGGGTATGTCTCTACCAACTTTGTACATCTAGAGACTGAAATCCTTGCCCATTCTTCTTTGCAGAACAGCTCCAGCTCAGTAAGATTAGATGGACAGCGTTTATGAACAGCAGTTTTCAGATCTTGCCACAGATTCTCGATTGGATTTAGATCTGGATTTTGACTGGGCCATTCTAACACATAGATATGTTTTGTTTTAAACCATTCCATTGTTGCCCTGGCTTTATGTTTAGGGTCGTTGTCCTGCTGGAAGGTGAACCTCGCCCCAGTCTCAAGTCTTTTGCAGACTCCAAGAGGTTTTCTTCCAAGTTTGCCCTGTATTTGGCTCCATCCATCTTACCATCAACTCTGACCAACTTCCCTGTCCCTGCTGAAGAGATGCACCCCCCGAGCATTATGCTGCCACCACCATATTTGACAGTGGGGATGGTGTGATGTGCAGTGTTAGTTTTCCGTCACACATAGCGTTTTGCATTTTGGCCAAAAAGTAAATTTTGGTCTCATCTGACCAGAGCACCTTCTTCCACATGTTTGCTGTGTCCCCCACATGACTTGTGGAAAACTGCAAACGGGACTTCTTATGCTTTATGTTAAAAATGCCTTTCTTCTTGCCAATCTTCCATAAAGGCCAACTTTGTACAGTGCATGACTAATAGTTGTCCTATGGACAGAGTCTCCCACCTGAGCTGTAGATCTCTGCAGCTCGTCCAGAGTCGCCATGGGCCTCTTGACTGCATTTCTGATCAGCGCTCTCCTTGTTCGGCCTGTGAGTTTAGGTGGACGGCCTTGTCTTGGTAGGTTTACAGTTCTGCCATACTCCTTCCATTTCTGAATGAACGCTTGAACAGTGCTCCGTGGGATGTTCAAGGCTTTGGAAATCTTTTTGTAGCCTAAGCCTGCTTTAAATTTCTCAATAACTTGATCCCTGACCTGTCTTGTGTGTTCTTTGCACTTCACGGTGTTGTTGCTCCCAATATTCTCTTAGACAACCTCTGAGGCCCTCACAGAGCAGCTGTATTTGTACTGACATTAGATTACACACAGGTGCACTCTATTTAGTCATTAGCACTCATCAGGCAATGTCTATAGGCAACTGACTGCACTCAGATCAAAGGGGCCGAATAATTATGCACACACCACTTTGCAGTTATTGATTTGTAAAAAATGTTTGGAATCATGTATGATTTTCGTTCCACTACTCATGTGTACACCACTTTTTGTTGGTCTTTCATGTGGAATTCCAATAAAATTGATTCATGTTTGTGGCAGTAATATGACAAAATGTGGAAAACTTCAAGGGGGCCGAATACTTTTGCAACCCACTGTATACACATACAAGATGTTTTAAAGCACTTTAGGCCTCCAATTTAGCATGCAATGTGATTTCTGCCCTTAAGACGCTGCTGTGCGTCAAATCCAGATTTTTCCCCGAGACTTTTGGCATGTATCCCACTCCACAATGCCCCCCTCCAGGTGTTAGACCCCTTGAAACATCTTTTCTATCACTTTTGTGGCCAGCATAACTTTTCCAAGTTCGCCTCCCCATTGAAGTCTATTGTGGTTCGCGAAAGATCATGCGAACCAAACCTTCCGCGGAAGTCGGCGAACCGAAAATCGGAGGTTCGGGCCATCTCTATTCATGATGCATTTCTGATAAAGTGTTCTCTGCTAATTAGGTTGGAATGTCTCGGTACTTTCCCAGACATAAGCTTGGTCAAATTGACACTAACACAGACCTGTGAGAGTCTTCAGCAATTTAGGGCTTATTGAAACATACAGGGCTTCTAATACACTTATTTAAATATAAAGCTTATTATATAATTCTTCTTAAAACAATTAATCATATAAGAAATAATTGCATATTAAATCTTAATAATATAAAATCATGTTCTATATATTTGCCTTTCTTATGAATAAATATAATAACTTCAACCGGCAGATGTCAGCATTTCATCATGTAATAACAATCTGTATTAATAATATTAATTTTGTAAGACTATGAAACCGCCAGGTGGCATCATTGAATCATCTTTAACTAATTGGGAAAACACCTTCTTTGTTTTATATTTTATAAAGCCTGTTCCTAAAACATCATGTGTTATCAGCTAGCTGAGACTAGAACATGTCAACAATCCTCCAGAATCATAACAATCTCACGAGAATGTTTTACTGTCTCATCTATCACTGGTAGAATCCAGCTTTTAAATGTATTTCAAAGTATTAAATTATATTATATAGGGTTTAACAATAACTATTTATTTCTTTAGAAGGACTGTATTGATTATTAATATTTAGATTAATAATATCTATGTGTAATAATTAAGAAAATGTACCTATATAATTACTGCAGTAATGTGAGTTTTAACTTGTTCACAGTCTTTACACAGAAGCATCTTTCAAATGTCAAGGCCACAGACAAACGCACTAACATAAACAAGAATTTTCTGGCTTTTTGTAACTAGAATAATCCAATTATGCGTTTCAAAGCTGATATGTCACAGAACAATATTTTAAAAAAGTACTCTAACTTTACAGTTTACAATGACATTTTGCATAGAACATTCAGGGCTCGTTTCCACTATAGCGAACCTGCATGCGGGCACTGCATGCGGATTCGCATACTTAATGTTAGTGGATAGGGCTGTTTCCACGTGTGCGGCGGCGGCGGCGTTTTTCTGTGCGGGGAAAATCTGCACGACAGGGTCGTGCAGATTCGCGTGTGGCTGGAATGCGTGCGATTCGCCGCTAATGTATTCAATAAGGAAAAAGCATGCGGCTTTGTCATGCGGATTTCCCCGCGATTTCGCATGCGATTTCGCATGAAAGCCAATGGAACTTAACACAGGCAGTGACATAGTTAAATTCGCATGGCTCCTTGCCATGCGAAATCGCATGCGAAATCGCGGGTAAATCTGCATGCGGAAACGCAGCCGCATGCGATTTCTTCAGTGGTGGAATCCAGGCGATTCCGCACCGCTACAGTGGAAACAAGCCCTCAAACTTAAAACATACACATGACAGCTTTTCCTGCATAAATAAAACCGCTAGAATTCTGACACTGGTATCAATACAATGTGCAGCTTTCACACACACAGGTGCAGTGAACAGTTATGCAGTGACTGGTATATAACACTGAGTGCGGTCCCAGGGGTGCAGTAAAAAGGTATGCAGTGATTGGTATTACAAATGTGCAGCTGTCACACACACAGGTACTGTGAACAGGTATGCAGTGACTGGTATATAATATAACACTGCGTGCTGTCACGCAGGTGCAATGAACAAGTATGCAGTGACTGGTATCAATACAATGTGCAGCTGTCACACACACACAGGTGCAGTGAACAGTTATGCAGTGACTGGTATATAACACTGAGTGCGGTCACACAGGTGCAGTGAACAGGTATGCAGTGACTGGTATTACAAATGTGCAGCTGTCACACACACAGGTACTGTGAACAGGTATGCAGTGACTAGTATTACAAATGTGCAACTTTCACACACACAGGTACCGTGAACAGGTATACAGTGACTGGTATTACAAATGTGCAGCTGTCACACACACAGGTACCATGAACAGGTATGCAGTGACTGGTATATAATATAACACTGCATGCCGTCACACAGGTGCACTGAACAGGTATGCAGTGACTGGTATCAATACAATGTGCAGCCGTCACACACACAGGTACCATGAACAGGTATGCAGTGACTAGTATTACAAATGTGCAGCTGTCACACACACAGGTACCATGAACAGGTATGCAGTGACTAGTATTACAAATGTGCAGCTGTCACACACGTACAGTGAAAAGGTAGGCACTGAATGTGCTGGGCCTGGCAGTGGCACAGTAGGAATTAGCAAGGGCCAGCTGCGACTGACTGACAGGGCTGTATATGCAAGTGTCAGTGGGCCACACACACAAAAAAGCCCTGCGAGGAACTGGTGAGATGAACTTTGTATTTGATTCGATGCTGTGGAGTCCTGTGATGATATCTGTGGACACACCTGCTTAATGAACTTACCTGGCTGACTTGATATGACATATCCTGCTTGCTGTGTCACTGTTGATGGATGAACTGTGCACTATATGTCAAGTTGCAATACTAACATCAAGGCTTATGTGTATAACGCTGGATGGTGTCTGATACAGGCTTCCTTGCTCTTGCTACTTCCTCCTGCTGCTGTATGGGGACACTGCATACTCTACATATATTTGTACCTCTAGTACATAGCATCCGTTGCTCTCATTACTGTAGAGGCTGCTGCTAGCGTTAGATGCCGGCGGGTGCATGTTGGTGTGACGTGGCAGTGTGAGTGGGTGAGCTGTGACGGGGTGGCCATCCCATGGGATTTTTATTATTTTTCATTTTTTATTGGATTTTGTGGACCTAATAAATAAATTTTGATACTTTTATTAATTTGGTAGTTATGTCGGATTATTGGGGGTGTATGTCCTGCCGTTTGAATTGTTTTCACTGCCAAGTTTGAATAGTACTGTATATGCAAGTGTCAGTGGACCACACACACAAAAAAAACAGATCACAAGAACAACATTAGCTCTAAAAAGAGCTGTTGTGGGGTGCTTTTAAGCAATAAGTATCAGCATAGAGCAAGCTAACAAGCCTAACAGGAGCCTAACTAAGCTTTCCCTATGTCTACAGCAGGTTCCTCTCCCTTCTCTAATTACTGCAGCCACACCAAGTGAGATAATGGCCAACGCAGCTGCCTTATTTAAAAGGGGGGGGGGGGGCTCCAGGAGGGAGTGTAGCCTGATTGGCTGCCCTGTGTCTGCTGACTGTGATGTAGAGCCTAGGTTCTCAACGTGTGGTACGTGTACCCCAGGGGGTACTTCTAATGGTTCCAGGGGGTACTCGGGCTTGATATACCTTACCAATAATAACAAATTTAGAGTTTTAGAAAATGATAAATCTTATTTTAACAACAACAAATTAGTATTTTAGCTGATTAAAAGCAATGGTAAATGCTCGGAAATTGTTTAGTACCAATTATCATGTACTACGATTAAATATATATTTGTCAAGGGGTACTTGTGATAATGTTTACTATGCTAGGGGGTACTTGGCGAGTACAGGGTTTTAAAAGAGGTACATACCAATAAAATGTTGAGAAACACTGATGTAGAGGGTCAAAGTTGAGCCTAATGATGTAGTATAGGGGGCGGGTCGAACTTGCATAAAGTTTGCGGTTCACAGCGAACGTGAACCACCATTGTTAGCGTGAATTGGTTCACGGTCGAACCGTTCGGGCCATCTCTATAATTTAACTGTGAATGAGGGCTGCTAATAACAGCACTCATTAATGAAACCAAGGGGAAAAAAAGCATTAAAGTGACAGTGTCTGCATTAAATAATAAAGTGTTTCTCTTCCCTCCCCAAGTAAAATATGAACTCCTACCTAACTAATTAACCCCTTGTGTCACCTATATTTAGCACTAATATGAGCAGACACCAGTAATGGCTGCCGCCAGTAGCGATTGCACGCGATCGATAGGGCGACCGCTCCGGGACACAACACAGTACATATGCATTGCTGTGCTGTGGCCTATTAACATATTTGTAGAGAACTGGGGTCCCCAAACTGTGCACCATATGAATCTGGTCCAATCGCTACAAACACGCAAGCTGGCGGTAATGGTACACAACATCCCCAACTGGTGATGAAATATGGCATGTAGGGTATCAATTTAACCGGCAAAAGGCAAGTAAACTATTTTGATATGTTTTATAACTGTGGCACTTATGTAAAATTTGTGAAGGGTGAAATATGAAAAAAAATGTGTATTTTCTGCACTTACGCCTATTTTGTCCATATCAAATGCCCATAAAATTTAATATTTCTTGAAAACAAATATTACCCAAAGAAAGCCTAGAGTGTCCTGAAAAAAACTACATGTGTATGACTTTGATGGAATAAGTAATCAAAAAGTTATTCATGTACAAATAGTGACAGCTGAAATGACAAAATTTTCAGGAATCTTAACAGGGAAAACCCCCCGGAAAGCAAAGTGGTTAACCAAGTAAGTACCAGCAGTCTCTGCACTCTTAAAGGAGTTGTCAGGCAAAAATTAAGAAAATAAGCGCTACTTACCGGGGGCTTCCTCCAGCCCCAAGCTCCCAGCACGCCCCTCGCAGCTCTCCCCGCAGCCGTTCGCCAGAGCTCCGGCCCAGTCCCCGGCGATGACATCAGAGCGACATGGAGGTCGCTCTGTACTGTGCCTGCGCGATCCGTGCTGTCAATCACCGGCACGTGGTAGTTTTGCTCCTGCGCAGTCCGCTCCGGCCCACGTGGCGGTGATTGACAGTGCCGATCGTGCAGGAGCAGTACAGAGCGACCTCTAGGTCGCTCTGACATCATCACCGGGGACCGGGTCGGAGTTCCGGCGAACGGCTGCGGGGAGAGCTGTGGCGAGGGACGTGCTGGGAGCTTTGGGGCTGGAGGAAGCCTCCGGTAAGTAGCGCTTATTTTCTTAATTTTTGCCTGACAACTCCTTTAACCACTTCCCGACCGCCTAACGCACAGAGGCGGCCGGGAAGTGTGCCCTGCAAGGACCGGCTCACCCACAGAGGCGGCGGTCCTTGTAAGGGCATGGGCGGAGCGATCGCGTCATCCGTGACGCGATCCTCCGCCGGCGCCTGCCGCCGCTCACCCGCCGCAACATCCCACCGGCCATACGGAAGCGCCGGCAAGATGTTAACCCCGCGATCACCGCATACAAAGTGTATAATACACTTTGTAATGTTTAGAAAGTGTATTATACAGGCTGCCTCCTGCCCTGGTGGTCCCAGTGTCCGAGGGACCACCAGCGCAGGCTGCAGCCACCCTATGTAGCACCCAAGCACACTGATTCCCCCCCCCTGCCCCAGATCGCCCACAGCACCCCTCAGGACCCCCCCTGCCCACCCCCCAGACCCCTGTTTGCAACCAATCACCCCCTAATCACCCATCAATCACTCCCTGTCACTATCTGTCAATGCTATTTTTTTTAACCCCCTCTCCTGCCCCCTGCCCCCTCCTGATCACCCCCCCACCCCTCAGATTCTCCCCAGACCCCCCCCCCCCCCTGTGTACTGTATGCATCTATCCCCTGATCACCTGTCAATCACCTGTCAATCACCTGTCAATCACCCATCAATCACCCATCAATCACCCCCTGTCACTGCCACCCATCAATCAGCCCCTAACCTGCCCCTTGCGGGCAATCTGATCACCCACCCACACCAATAGATCGCCCGCAAATCCGACATCAGATCACCACCCAAGCGCAGTGTTTACATCTATTCTCTCCTCTAAACACCCACTAATTACCCATCAATCACCCCCTATCACCACCTGTCACTGTTACCCATCAGATCAGACCCTAATCTTCCCCTTGCGGGCACCCAATCACCCGCCTACACGCTCAGATTGCCCTCAGACCCCCCCTTATCAATTCGCCAGTGCAATATTTACATCTCTTCTTCCCTGTAATAACCCACTGATTACCTGTCAATCACCTATCAATCACCCATCAATCACCCCCTGTCACTGCCACCCATCAATCACCCCCTGTCACTGCCACCCATCAATTAGCCCCTAACCTGCCCCTAGCGGGCAATCTGATCACCCACCCACACCAATAGATCGCCCACAGATCCGACGTCCGATCACTTCCCAAGTGCAGTGTTTACATCTGTTCTCTACCCTAAACACCCACTAATTACCCATCAATCACCCCCTGTCACTGCTACCTATCAGATTAGACCCCTATCTGCCCCTAGGGCACTCAATCACCCGCCCACACCCTTAGAACGCCCTCAGACCCCAACCCTGATCACCTTGCCAGTGCATTGCTTGCATCTATTCCCCCCTCTAATCACACCTTGAGACACCCATCAATCACCTCCTGTCACCCCCTAGCACACCTACCCATCAGATCAGGCCCTAATTTGCCCCGTGTGGGCTCCTGATCACTCGGCCAAACCCTCAGATCCCCCTCAGACCCCCTTCCGATCACCTCCCCAGTGCATTGATTGCATCTATTTTCCCCTCTAACCACCCCCTGAGACACCCTCAATCACCTCCTGTCACCCCCCTAGCACTCCTATCCATCAGATCAGGCCCAATACAACCTGTCATCTAAAAGGCCACCCTGCTTATGACCGGTTCCACAAAATTCACCCCCTCATAGACCACCTGTCATCAAAATTTGCAGATGCTTATACCCCTGAACAGTCATTTTGAGACATTTGGTTTCCAGACTACTCACGGTTTTAGGCCCGTAAAATGCCAGGGCAGTATAGGAACCCCACAAGTGACCCCATTTTAGAAAAAAGACACCCCAAAGTATTCTGTTAGGTGTATGACGAGTTCATAGGTTTTATTTTTTGTCAAAAGTTAGCGGAAATTGATTTTTATTGTTTTTTTTTTCACAAAGTGTCATTTTTCACTAACTTGTGACAAAAAATAAAATCTTCTATGAACTCGCCATACACCTAACGGAATACCTTGGGGTGTCTTCTTTCTAAAATGGGGTCACTTGTGGGGTTCCTATACTGCCCTGGCATTTTAGGGGCCCTAAACCGTGAGGAGTAGTCTAGAAAACAAATGCCTCAATATGACCTGTGAATAAGACATTGGGCCCCTTAGCGCACCTAGGCTGCAAAAAAGTGTCACACATGTGGTACCGCCGTACTCAGGAGAAGTAGTATAATGTGTTTTGGGGTGTATTTTTACACATACCCATGCTGGGTGGGAGAAATCTCTCTGTAAATGGACAATTGTGTGTAAAAAAAAAATCAAACAACTGTCATTTACAGAGATATTTCTCCCACCCAGCATGGGTATGTGTAAAAATACACCCCAAAACACATTATACTACTTCTCCTGAGTACGGCGGTACCACATGTGTGGCACTTTTTTACACCCTAAGTAAGCTAAGGGGCCCAAAGTCCAATGAGTACCTTTAGGATTTCACAGGTCGTTACACCCAAAGGTATTCCGTTAGGAGTATGGTGAGTTCATAGAAGATTTTATTTTTTGTCACAAGTTAGCGGAAAATGACACTTTGTGAAAAAAAACAATTAAAATCAATTTCCGCTAACTTGTGACAAAAAAATAAAAACTTCTATGAACTCACCATACTCCTAATGGAATACCTTGGGGTGTCTTCTTTCTAAAATGAGGTCATTAGTGGGGTTCCTATACTGCCCTGGCATTTTAGGGGCCCTAAACCGTGAGGAGTAGTCTTTAAACAAAAATGACCTGTGAAATCCTAAAGGTACTCATTGGACTTTGGGCCCCTTAGCGCAGTTAGGGTGCAAAAAAGTGCCACACATGTGGTATCGCCATACTCGGGAGAAGTAGTATAATGTGTTTTGGGGTGTATTTTTACACATACCCATGCTGGGTGGGAGAAATACCTCTGTAAATGACAATCTTTTGATTTTTTTTACACACAATTGTCCATTTACAGAGTTATTTCTCCCACCCAGCATGGGTATGTGTAAAAATACACCCCAAAACACATTGTACTACTTCTCCCGAGTACGGCGATATCACGTGTGGCACTTTTTTGCACCCTAACTGCGCTAAGGGGCCCAAAGTCCAATGAGTACCTTTAGGATTTCACAGGTCATTTTGAGAAATTTCGTTTCAAGACTACTCCTCACGGTTTAGGGCCCCTAAAATGCCAGGACAGTATAGGAACCCCACAAATGACTCAATTTTAGAAAGAAGACACCCCAAGGTATTCTGTTAGTAGTACGGTGAGTTCATAGAAGATTTTATTTTTTGTCATTTAGGTAGTAAGTTGTATGAGCGAGCAATAAACTGTGAAAGCTGCAGTGGTCTGAATGGAAAAAAAGTGGCCGGTCCTTAAAGAGAATCTGTATTGTTAAAATCGCACAAAAGTAAACATATCAGTGCGTTAGGGGACATCTCCTATTACCCTCTGTCACAATTTCGCCGCTCCTCGCCGCATTAAAAGTGGTTAAAAACAGTTTTAAAAAGTTTGTTTATAAACAAACAAAATGGCCACCAAAACAGGAAGTAGGATGATGTACAGTATGTCCACACATAGAAAATACATTCATACACAAGCAGGCTGTATACACCCTTCCTTTTGAATCTCAAGAGATCATTTGTGTGTTTCTTTCACCCTGCAGCTATCTTCCACTGAAGTGTCAGGCTGTTTCTTCCTGCAGAGTGCAGACAGCTCTGCCTGTATGTAATTCCTCAGTATGTGAAAGCCCAGCCAGCTCAGAGGAGGATTTATCCAGCTTGTAAAAGATAAGAGAGAAGAGAGAAGCTGCCCTAATCTAAATAATACACAGGCAGTGTGCAGAGAGGGGCCTGGAGGGGGGAGATGCATCACAGAACCACAACACGGAAGAACTTGGCAGCCTTCCAGACACAGGCTGACAAGTCTGACAAGAGAGATAAGTTGATTTATTACAGAGATGGTGATAGTAGAACGTGCTGCAGTAAGCCAGAACACATTAGAATAGCTTTTGGAACTTGTAGGATGATAAAAAACAGGATGCAATTTTTGTTACGGAGTCTCTTTAAAGGGGGTAAAGCCCTAGGTCCTCAAGTGGTTAAAGAGACACTGAAGCAGAAAAAAAATTATGATATCATGAATTGGTTGTGTAGTAGGGGTAATTACTAGAACATTGGTAGCAAAAAAAAATATTCTCATATTTTTATTTTCAGTTATACAGCTTTTTTTTTATAACATTGCATCATTCTCTAATATTTGCAGTTTACATATTACTCAGCAGTGAACTTTTGACCTGTCCTGAACTGTTCTCTGCAAAAGAAAAACAATACAGTGGAGATAACCTAATCAGAAGTCAGAGCTCTCCAAGTTGCAGAGCTCAATGGCTATTTGCATAGATAACAACTGGAGTTTCGTAACTCTTCCTGTACTGGAAACAAATATTAGACTTATGTCTCTGCTCCTAATCCTTTATTTCTTAGCTGTACTACACAACCAATTCATTATATCATAATTTTTTGCCGCTTCTGTGTCTCTTTAAGGACCAGAAACCACTGGTACAAGAAACGGAATAGCAACGAATACTGACGAATCGCCGCACATACCCTTTGTCACAGGGCACCTAGTGGCCGGACCGCACAATGCCTTCCAATCGGTTTCAGCACACAGACCATACAATCTGTGGTCACAATCGGTGCGCAGAAACCACTGGGAATTTGGCCGCTGACCGACTAGAAGGGAGCCTGTGAGTTACGGTAATTACAAATTACACACTATTTCAGGGTATAACTGCCACCACCTCTGTTACCATGGGACAGAGGAACCCACTGACTGGCTGACTCTAGACCTGCAAATAGAAAACGGTTAAACTCACACTATTTTATCTAGCTATCAACAATAGTAGCGACTCTTCAGAAGCCAGGGTTCAGTTTGTGCGGCTGAATAGCAGGGTAGCTTGAACAAATAAATCACATTAGCGTCGTTTATTAAAAATACAAAATACATAATTAATATATACAGAAAATCGTTAAAATCAACAATTATAGAGACAAATAATAGCACAGTCTGAAATAAAAATGGAAGGAAATACATACACTTAAGTTCATGTGGAAATATGTCCTTTCTGGGAAAAGAAATGCTAAGTCCTTGGTTTTAGAGTGGAGGACTCAGTGTCAAAGTCCAAACAAGCCAGATGCCAGCATGTCCTCAAGCTGGCACGGGTGTAATCAGGATGATGTTTCAAAGTGGAGGACATTTATTTTAAAGTCCTCTGCCATTTTTATACCCCTGACCCAGTAGGAGGGAGTGAGGGCAGGAACCACACACCCCCTTGAAACATGAGATGAGTCCTCCCCTTCTCCTGGGGACCAAAAATCATATCTAACCATATATGGGCTCTATCTCACAGAACCGTACAGGTCAGGGCAGATTTACTAACATTTTCAGGTCAGTCCGAATTTATCAAGCACAATGATACCAAACATGAGGGGTAGGACCCCGGTGGTATCACCAGGTCACTTTCGAACTGCCTAACTGACAGCCCATAACTCCAAATGTTCTGAGACCTTCTCAGTACCAGCGCCAGGCGAAGCCTGGCACACTCTGTGAGTTTGGAGGGCCGGGCAGCCTTGCAACACAGGAAATATGACAAATATAACAGTTTATAGATTATTCTAGACATCTAGGAGTTACAGCAGGGCAGTTCTAGGTGAAGGGCTCAGCCTCAGTCTTTGAAGCTAAGGTAGCAGAGGTACGTGTCGGCTCCCCTGCTGAAATCGGGGCCGGGGATTCTCACTCTCTCTCTGTTAAAGCGGACCCAAACCAAACGTTTTTTGTAATTAAAAATATGTAGTTGCACCACTCTGACACATACAAAGATAAATAAACACTCCTTCAAACCTATGAACATTTCAGTGCATGCTTTTCAGCCTTCTCTTTTCATAACTAGGGTTATACTGGGGGCAGCCATTAGCAATTCCTCCATTGCCAGACACCACCTACTCCACCAGTTTGCCGGATTTTGTCCCGGCAATTTAATGGGAAGGGAGGGGTTCCTCCAATAAATGTAAAATATTTTATATTTGTCATCATGCAGCTGAAAAAAGGCTGCTATTTATTATTATAATTTAGAAAATAGATTTTATTTCTGAAATCTTGTATGTTCAATTTGGGTCCACTTTAAATTGTTTCTGTCAGGCTACTTATCTGACTTCATCTGATGGATGGGCCCTTAGCACAGCTGGGTGCCTGGGACACTTTCCTGCTGAAGACTTCCTGTCATTTGGTGAAAGGAAAGCAAACTTTCTTTTAAAAGAAGGAATGCCATTCTGATCGCTGCAATGACTGCGCACATCTAATCGGGAAGCGATCAGAAAATCGACTGTACGAATCTGCCCGATTCGCCTGCGCTCCCCACGGCTGTTCCGGGACACCCTCCACAATCACCATCCACACTGCACACTGGGAACCTCAGCCACCCACTCTGGCGTCTCTACAATGGCAGAGTTCTTGTGAGCCAGTCAGGAGCCGCTTTCATTGGCTCCTGACCCTGCCTATCAATGTAAGACAATGGGAGCTGCTTACGTTGACCCACTCACGGGGCTCTTCTGTTATAGAGACTGCCGAGTGTGCTGCGGTGGGGAGACAGCGGTGAGATCATCAGGAGCGACGAAAGCGGTGAGAACCTGCAGCGTCGGTGTATTGAAATCTAGAAATCTACGCCCTGGCAGCCATCAAAACAGGGTGTAGATTTAAATTAGCACAGTCCTTAAGTACTTAAAAACAAGTACACCACTACTCTAGTGTCTCAGTTTTCACTTTATTGTGTTTGAACTATTGCATAACTCTGTGTCTGATACTTCACAGAGCCCACTGGCACCCACTCACAGCTGTGCCCACTACTACTGCTATAACTGTGTGCCACATTAGACACAAGCACAGTACTACTCCAGTGCCTCATTTTTCACTGTATTGTGTTTGAACTTTGTCTGTGTGTGTGACACTCCACAGAGCCTACTGGCACTCACTCAGAGCTGTGACCACTGCCCAGTACTGTATGCAGTGTCACACAAACACACAAAAAAAAACACATCAGAAGAATTTTAGCCCTCAAAAGGGCTTTTTTGGGGTGCTTTAAAGGAGTTATCAGGCATTTTTCTACAAAATAAACGCTACTTAACAGGGGCTTCCTCCAGCCCCAAGCTCCCAGGACCTCCCTCGCCGCACCTCTGCCGTCAGCCGTTCGACGGAGCTCCGACCCGGTCCCCGGCGATGATGTCAGAGTGACCTCTAGGTTGCTCTGTACTGCGCCTGCGCAAACGGTGCTGTCAATCACAACCACGTGGGCTGGAGCGGACTGCGCAGGTGCAGTAGTTTTGCTCCTGCGCAGTCCGCTCTGGCCCACATGGCGGTGATTGACAGCGCCGCTCGCGCAGGCGCAGTACAGAGCGACCTAGAGGTCGCTCTGCCGTCATCGCCGGGGACCGGGTCGGAGCACGGCGAACGGCTGACGGCAGAGGTGCAGCGAGGGAGGTCCTGGGAGCTTAGGGCTGGAGGAAGCCCCCGGTAAGTAGCGTTTATTTTGGAGAAAAATGCCTGATAACTCCTTTAAAGAATAAATTTCAGCAAGGAGCAAGCTAACAACAGCATAACTAACGCTTTCCCTATCTCCAGCAATGTCTTTCCTTTCCTCTGTAACGATCAGTGTTAGCAAACAGGAGTCTGGTTATTAGGTGATCTGCAGTATCACCAATAATCCAGACACTATACCTGATTATGTGGTGATCTGCAGAATTACCAATATTGCAAGTATAGCAAGCAACAGGAGAGAGAGCTATATACAGTGTAGTGCTTGGCGCAACAGTAGTACTTGATAGATTTAGCAATACCTCACCAGAGGAGCTGGTGGGTACTATCAGTACAGGAGTCCTCACCAGAGATCTGGGCTCTCTGGTGGGGAAGCGAGGTCAGACAAGCAAGGTCGGCAACAGACAAGTAAATACAGTACAAAATCGGAAGGCAAGAGAAGGTAGGTAAACAGGCAAAGTCAGCAGCAGGATCAGATGGGCGAAGGTACAGAATCAGTAAGCGAGAGAGAGGTCAGAAGCGAGCCAGAGTCATACACAGAATATTAATAGAGTAAGTATATATTTCTATATTTCTTTTGTAACGCTGGGTTATTTTGATCTAATGGTACTTAGATAAATGCCCACTGGGTGGTGCAATTTGTAGGTTTTAGTTCACTTAGCTTAGTTGTTGAGTGGTTCTGCCCACTGGGTGGTGCAATGACAGCTATGTGGAATTTTAGACAATGAAACATTGAAATAAGTGTGTTTAATGAATGCATCCATGTATACTATGTCTAGCAGGCAGGCATGATGTAATACAAGTAATGTTTAAGCATGACTGGTTGGCAGCTGGGACTGACTGGCGGCTATAAGTAACGTCGCGCCTTCAGCTCCGTAGCCCCTGATGAGTTGCCTAGCAACGAAACACGTTGTGCGGAGCTACGGAGCGACGTGCTGAGCGTGTGACGTCACCGGACGCGGAACGGTGGAACACGCTGATCTTATGAGCTATCTCGGCGGGGCGGCTTGTTAGCGGTGAGACTTTTAATTTTGCGGGGATACAGATCCTTTTTTTTGGCGCAGTGTCACTGCGTAAAGCCCTGCTACAATCAGCCAAGGCTTACTAAGCTTATAGCTGGGGGCCTAGTTAACAACTTTGCATAGGTCCATCTATGTAGGATCGTGACAGACCCAGCCTAAGGCTTGTCAAGCTTCCCGCTGTGTTTTTTATCATATACAACTGTGAACTAGTGCTAGATGCACATATTTTATTGTCATTTGACATTTTTTAAATAAACAAAGGATATTTTTACGCTTATGTGAGCGTTTTTGCTTCTCTTTTTGGTGCTAAATATTGATACCGGGTCGCCTTGGAGCTGATGACTTTTAGCCCACACACGACAGTCGGATATTGGGTCGAGAGGCTGTGAGGTGGCCAATACCTCAGACGCTGTGACGGGCCCACATTAGGCCGCCATATCCGGTGAGTGGGGACCTGAAGGGGGGAGTGAACCCTGGAAACTTTCAGCATTAGATGAACTTTATGTGTGGCCAATTAATTGGCTAGCAATTGCAGTTCCTGACGGACTATATGCGTAGCCATTTGATTTGTTGGGCTCATGCATTGATTAGTGGACTTTTGTATGTAGCGCTTGAAACCTATTTTGTTTTATGTTTGATTAGCTTGCACACAGCTGGGTAGCGCTCTACTTGTGAATTAATTACCTAAGAATTACTGACAATAATTGTTAGAATTGTATAAATAACTGGGTGAGCGCTTATCTATTTGTTTTATTTTGTTTATTGTGTTTAGTATAGCGCACACCATGGAATTGTTTGATTTCAGATCTCATCGTGATGTTGATTTGGATACGATATTTGGGAAAGATACTGAATCCATGGGGGTTTTAGATCAACATTTTAAGAAATTACAAAATGTGATGAATAAGGAACTTACCACATGGTGGGATGTTGCCACACTTAAACGATATCACCAGAAAGGGATTATACCTAAAACTGTACGTTGGAAATTTGAAATTAATGATGGTGAGGGAAACAGCGAGAATGATGAGGAATGGGAAAATTATGTGAACAAATGTGGGTTGGGAGCTCTTGAGATTATGATTAGAAGGAAAAATAAGAGGCTTGATAGACTGGGCATTGAGATTGATGAATTAAAACGGTCCCTTGAGCCCCATAAGAACAGCGAGGAGTTTAAGGTTAAATCTCAGGCATTGCATGAGAACCTTAAGAAAACTGAAAAATCTCTAATCATTGACAAACAAAAGAAATTTGCAAGAGATTGTGAGGTTTTTAAAAATCATGTAGCCTACAAGTGGCAGATTAGGAAAAAGGAGACCCCAGTAACGGTGATAGTAGATAATCCTGGTCCAGGTGCTATCCCTAAACGACCCCTGGGACCCCAACAGCCCCATACACCTAGGGGAAGGGGGCAAGCACTGTATAGGCCTAGGGGGAACCCTCCACAGGGTTGGAATAATAGGTGGGAGGCAATACCTAAAGGGGGTGGTGGGCCAGGTGACAGTAGGCGCTATGAGGGAAGAAGCCCCTTTAGACAAAATTGGGGCCGCCCTAATGGTCCACGTTACAATCCTAACCCTAGACCCACTAATCAACAACGTAAGCCCCCACAGCAACGTGGTTATGTACCCATACACACTCCAGCACCGTATGAGGTCCCTGTTCACAACAGATTTGAACCTCTAAATGACTCTAACACTGAAGATCCTTTTCCATGGGTGTACCCAGACCCCGCTTTCAAGGCCAACAAGGGGAACTAGACATAAAATCTCCCAGGGTCCAGAACAAAAGGCGAGCAGAAGAGGATGCCGAGGGGGGAGAAGAGAAAAGGCTAAGAAATTAGTTGGCCAGGGGATCTTTAATATAAGTGGGGAGAGTTTAACCCGTCCGCAACTGACTTTGATTGATAAGGGTCTTAAATTTGCGCCATCTTGTCAGATGAACAAGTTTAATACTTATGTGGATGTAAATAAATTCATACGAAAGTTGAATGTTAAGAAATATTTTTTGAAGAAGGAGGGTCCAACCACTAGAGTCAATCCCCCTGACCCTTATAGACATTCGAATCTGCGAAATAGATCAGTATTTAATCCGCAGGATCATGACACAGGAACCACACTAGACACATTCAAAACTATGGTGTTAGGTGACTTAGAGAAAATACCTTTAAAGGGGAGAGGCAATGATGTAAATAAACTGGTGAAGGAACTGTTGGAGGAGAAGAAGTTGGTCATTAGACCAGCAGATAAAGGGGGAGGGGTGGTAGTTATGAATCAGGAGCAATATAGAGAAGAACTTAACAGGCTGGTTGGAGATGGGGATACCTACACCAAATTGCGTGGAGACCCTACTAAGGAGTACTTTGGGGAGCTGAGAGAAATCCTTAAGGATGGACTCAGATTAGGAATATTGAATGATAAAGAATACGAATATCTTTTGCCCACAGCACCGCATATTCCTGTTATTTACCAGACACCAAAGGTGCATAAAAATCTTGAGAGGCCACCAGGACGCCCTATAATTAGTGGTATGGGATCATTGACACACAGATTGGGTCAGTACCTAGATATTATGTTGCAGTTGGCAGTAGCACATATACCACATTTACTTAGGGACAATGGACATGCCCTGCGGGTACTTGGGGGTGTGCGGGTTGGAGGGGGGACGCTGTTGGCTATGGCTGACGTGTCTTCCCTCTATACCTGCATACCCCATGATCAGGGATTGCGGGCGGTGGGAACGTACTTGTTGAAAACTGAGTTCCGAGAATAACAGTGTGACTTTATTCTGACCCTATTAAAATTTGCCTTAACTCATAATTATTTCTGGCATGAGGGCTCCTTTTATGTACAAAAACGAGGATGTGCGATGGGGGCAGGTTATGCGCCAAGTTTAGCAAATATCTTTATGGCAGTTTGGGAGGAGACCATGCTGGACAGAGATGAGTCATTACCTGTTGTTAAATGGGCTAGATTTATTGATGACCTATTAATTTTTTGGGAAGGGTCACAAGATGATTTTAACGATTATATATCCTTCTGTAACGATTGTGGAATCGTCTCCGTGGTCAGCGCACCAGACGTGCGCTGACGCGGCGGATTTTCTCCACAAGCGTATTATTGCGGACACCCAGGCTAGGTGCTATGCACCCGCAGAGGGCAATTCCCACCGGCAGATGGCGCTGTGGAGTGCAGGCGAACACAGCCGCTGCACAGCCACAGATGCCAAATGGGAATTGTACAGATCCGGGACAAGGTACAATCAGGCAGGGCTGGATAGCCCACAGGGAACAGAGCAAAAGGACAGAACCAATGTGTGCCTACCAAATTAGTCGTCACCCAGCGACGGCGAACACACAACGGCGGAAACGAAGTAAGAAATGCAATCGCAAGAATGGCGATTGCCAATAGCGACACAAGACTGAGCAGGACAGAGCACAAGGGTAGCAAAGGCACAGCAAATCATACAAAGAGAAAGATAAAGAAAATAACAAATGCTAGCTGAACGCGAACACCGCACTCATTCGCAACAGTGCACGCGTTCGTGCGCGGTCTCCGCGTGTTACGCACAACAGAGACAAGCACGCCTAACTAACCAAAGACAGACAAACACGAAACAGAGAACGCGAGCGCTTGCTTAACGGTTACCTCACCGAGCCTACAGCAAGCGTTTCGAATCAGACAAGACAGACACACGAAAACAGGGACAAGCGACAGAAGGATCCCCAGCGCTAGCGAAAAGTGGCTAGCGCGATCCCAGAAGACAGAACAGAAGGATCCCCTGCGCTAGCGAAAAGCAGCTAGCGCGATCCCAGGAGACAGAGTAGCAGAACAGAAGGATCCCCAGCGCTAGCGAAAAGTGGCTAGCGCGATCCCAGAAGACAGAACAGAAGGATCCCCAGCGCTAGCGAAAAGTATCTAGCGCGATCCCAGGAGACAGAACAGAAGGATCCCCAGCGCTAGCGAAAAGTAGCTAGCGCGATCCCAGGAGACAGAACAGAAGGATCCACAGCACTAGCACAGGGCGAGTGCGATCCAAACACACGGCAGACAGAACAGATGAGGTAGGCAGAAACAACCGCTGTTCCAACCTACACTCCAGACTCAATCAGAAGGATCCACAGCCGCTAACGCTAGGGCTTGTACGATCCAAACACAAGACAGACGGAACAGGCAAAACAGATAATACAACCTTACTGGGCTAGAAGGGGAGCCTAAAGCAACCCCCAGGAATTAACTATACTAGATAGCAATGGCTGACACTCCAGCAGTGTCCATCAGGAACAGACCATGGAAGGGAAATGTCCAGCAAAGCATTCTGGGAGCAGAATGCTTTTATAGTGCCAGTCATCAAAATAAGGCAGGTAACGGATTTGCATGACGAATGTATGCAAATCCCTCAGCAACACAAGCTGCACAACTGACAGAAGGTCTCCTTTCCAGAGTCCTGCAGCAAGCAAACCTAAACAATAGTCAAAAGGCTGCCTGCCTGCGCAGGCAGCTGAGCGGATTCTCACAGTACCCCCCCTCCTAGGGTCGAATTCCAGACGACCCTCAAAACTGATATCTCCAAACCACTCTAACAGAAGACTCATGAAGGTCGGGGCAGCCCGACAAGGTCCAATTCCAGAGTCAGTCCACCTGAAACCGACCTCATCGGAAACAGAAGCCACCGAAACATGCCCATCAGTACTACCAGTCTCAGTATAACATCCATCAGGACTGTGAACGCCAGAGAAGAAGCCATCAACACCCTCCAGACAATACCCACCACCTTCCAAGGAGCGTCCGAAAATACCAAACCTGCCACAATACCTGTTCGAAGTGTCCCTTACAACACAAAAGCCACCGTTGATCTTATCCAGGGTACCAAGCAAAATCTCTCCCGGAATCTCCCAGAACCTTTTGAAGTTCCACAGAGATCCCAAGAGGGTAGAACATTCACCAGGCTCACATGGAGAATTACCAAGAACCCCCATGGAACCAATGACAATTCCGGATTCAAAATTACGAGGACACCCATCAAGATCAAGACTTTTGGGGACCACTTCTGGGCATGCAAGCAGGCAGGCCATATCAGAGCATGTCTCCACCGAGGAAGCATCTGAGTACGCTGGTAACCGAGGCACACTTGGGCTTTCTGGGTCACAGAGCACACTGGGGTACACCAGCACAGGAGAAACCTCAGGACATGTTGGGGAACTGCCAACCTCAGAGTCCGGCACGTCAAGACCAAAACCAGTACCGGGCAGAGAAACATCATGAGTGGAGGTCACAGGCACTGGACTTTCAAAAGAAGACTCGGATACAAATTCAGAAATTTCTGTGACAATAATATCATCATTGACTACACAGGCGTGAAGCTCCATCAGAGCTGAAAAGGTAGCCAGCAAGGCAGCAATGCCTACTGAAGTGGGCAACACCTCAGAAGGACTTGGGGGGCAGGAGATGTCTCCTACAAGTTCTGCACCCTTTGGGAGGAACTCGGAGATCTCCAGGAGGTCAGACAGGACCTCAGGAACATCCTTTTTCAAGTTTCCTAAGAAGGATTCTGAACTATCCATGTTACAGGGCAAGGCTTGAACTTTATTTTGTGAACCGGGCAGATGTCCCAGGGAAGGTTCCACCATAAACTGAGACTGAATTTCATCATCAGGACAGGGATACACAGAAATATCTAGTGAAACTAACTCTGGCTTTCTGAGTTTCGTTTCACTGCAGGGAAATTCCTCCATAGCAGTCAAACCAGACTGCAATTCCAAAATAGCAGAGAAACAGGTAACAATGGTTGCAATACCTAGACTAGCCTCTAGGGACACTGCAGGAGATTTTAAACAAGGTAATATTGACTCATCCAGATTACTGGGTGGAGAGTCAGTACTTACTTCAGAATCAGACTCGCAAATGTCAATGCGGGTGGACATAATGTCTTTATTCATGATACAGGGCAGGCTCAGAGACATCTTCTCTGGACAGAGCAAAGGTGCTTCAGTATCAGGTTCACAAAACCAAAGTGCTGTCTCACTCTTAGACTCGGCCAACGATGTCGAATCCGAGGAGACAGAACGCAAAATTTGCGAATCCACAATCGCTTTAGGTTGCGAAACCGAACACTCCAAAGACAGGGATTCTGAGGTCTCCAGGCTGGATTGCTGGATCTCAGAAACGCCAGCTGACAATGTACCTTTACAAACGTCACCTGAATGACGTACACGTAATTCATTCAGAATCATTTTCCACATACAAATGAGCGGACTCACAAAGTCAAATTCACACCCCTTTTTTTCTCTTAAGGCGGAAGCATAACTTATACATGCTCTCAAGACAGATTTACTTCTGGCAATGTAGTACTCACAAAACGACTCTGAATCGTTCTCCAATTCATACGCCAACGCTTTGAGCTGTTTTTTCTGGAACGGGGGCTCCCATTCACACCTGACTAGGTCTGAGCATTCATACTGAACCATGTTAGGGGAAGTTGTGACAACAACATGAGGAATCATATTAATTTTACTCTTGAAACTGCATAGGTTGGGAATTTTCCCCATAGCAAGATCATAGATGGAGGATCTTAAAGTAGTACTGAGAGAAGAAGATCTGTTTTTACATGACAAGGGATCACACAAATCATTGACAAAACTGACACACTCACGCCGATCAAAATCGACCGGAACATCTGAGAAACCGGCATCAGATCGCACAGATTTAACCTCTAAACAAACGGGAGAAACTCCATCAGAATTCACGCAGGTGTCCACAGTCGAGGCACACCCATTCATTTCAGGTCGCACAGTGTCCAAACTCACTTGCTTTACCCCAGAAAGACAGGAATAATCATGTGACAATGGTGTCTCTTTATTGGAAATAATTGGTTGGTGTGTGTGCAATTCGTCCAAAATAGTCTGCCACACATAAATCACCAGATCCACATCACACTCATCACATTCATCAGAATCGACCAAAAGGTACATGGAGTCGAGACAATCATTCAGGTCATCCGCGCTCTTTGCGATATAAAAATCGCAAAAGGCTTTCCAATCGAAATCAAATTCTTCCAACAAGGCCCCAATCTCCCATGAGGCAAATGGCGGTTCAAACAACCCAGTATCTAGGTAATCTCCATATTGGTTGGGGTCAGGAACGAGGACAGACTTTTTAACTGCTTTAATGTAGTGTGCGATCCTACCTATAATAGGATCCACATATGCCTTTGCCTCAGGCAATGACATCTGAAACAAATCGAAGGTTCCCTCTGCCCTGGGAATTTTGGTTTGGCTGGACATTCTGTAACGATTGTGGAATCGTCTCCGTGGTCAGCGCACCAGACGTGCGCTGACGCGGCGGATTTCCTCCACAAGCATATTATTGCGGACACCCAGGCTAGGTGCTATGCACCCGCAGAGGGCAATTCCCACCGGCAGATGGCGCTGTGGAGTGCAGGCGAACACAGCCGCTGCACAGCCACAGATGCCAAATGGGAATTGTACAGATCCGGGACAAGGTACAATCAGGCAGGGCTGGATAGCCCACAGGGAACAGAGCAAAAGGACAGAACCAATGTGTGCCCACCAAATTAGTCGCCACCCAGCGACGGCGAACACACAACGGCGGAAACGAAGTAAGAAACGCAATCGCAAGAATGGCGATTGCCAATAGCGACACAAGACTGAGCAGGACAGAGCACAAGGGTAGCAAAGGCACAGCAAATCATACAAAGAGAAAGATAAAGAAAATAACAAATGCTAGCTGAACGCGAACACCGCACTCATTCGCAACAGTGCACGCGTTCGTGCGCGGTCTCCGCGTGTTACGCACAACAGAGACAAGCACGCCTAACTAACCAAAGACAGACAAACACGAAACAGAGAACGCGAGCGCTTGCTTAACGGTTACCTCACCGAGCCTACAGCAAGCGTTTCGAATCAGACAAGACAGACACACGAAAACAGGGACAAGCGACAGAAGGATCCCCAGCGCTAGCGAAAAGTGGCTAGCGCGATCCCAGAAGACAGAACAGAAGGATCCCCAGCGCTAGCGAAAAGCAGCTAGCGCGATCCCAGGAGACAGAGTAGCAGAACAGAAGGATCCCCAGCGCTAGCGAAAAGTGGCTAGCGCGATCCCAGAAGACAGAACAGAAGGATCCCCAGCGCTAGCGAAAAGTGGCTAGCGCGATCCCAGGAGACAGAACAGAAGGATCCCCAGCGCTAGCGAAAAGTAGCTAGCGCGATCCCAGGAGACAGAACAGAAGGATCCACAGCACTAGCGCAGGGCGAGTGCGATCCAAACACACGGCAGACAGAACAGATGAGGTAGGCAGAAACAACCGCTGTTCCAACCTACACTCCAGACTCAATCAGAAGGATCCACAGCCGCTAACGCTAGGGCTTGTACGATCCAAACACAAGACAGACGGAACAGGCAAAACAGATAATACAACCTTACTGGGCTAGAAGGGGAGCCTAAAGCAACCCCCAGGAATTAACTATACTAGATAGCAATGGCTGACACTCCAGCAGTGTCCATCAGGAACAGACCATGGAAGGGAAATGTCCAGCAAAGCATTCTGGGAGCAGAATGCTTTTATAGTGCCAGTCATCAAAAGAAGGCAGGTAACGGATTTGCATGACGAATGTATGCAAATCCCTCAGCAACACAAGCTGCACAATTGACAGAAGGTCTCCTTTCCAGAGTCCTGCAGCAAGCAAACCTAAACAATAGTCAAAAGGCTGCCTGCCTGCGCAGGCAGCTGAGCGGATTCTCACACCTTCTTGAACAAAAATAACCTCAATTTAGAACTGACAGCCACACTAGTAGTAGGGAAAGTGTAGTTTTCCTGGATCTAGAGATCCATAAAAATGGTGACCGGCTGTGGACTTGTACCCATTTTAAAGGTACTGACAGGAATGGTTACATCCCCACAACTAGCTGTCACCATCCTAAGTGGCTTGAAGCAATACCCAAAGGCCAGTTTCTGCGCCTGAAGCGTAATAGTACTAATAGCGATGATTATGAACAAGAATCCAGAAAAATAGCAAATAGATTTGAGGAAAAAGGGTATGATCCTAATGGCATAGAGATAGAACGCTCCAAGGTGGCTAATTCTGATAGATGCTGTTTTTCTGGCCCTAGACAGAGGGCCAATCAGGGCATGGACTTCAGTTTCCTTACTGGGTTCAGTAGACAGTATAGACAAATTGAGTCAGTCTTTAAGAGGCACTGGGGTATATTGAGGCGGGACCCTACTCGCGGGAAACATCTGCCAGAGAGACCCCGGTTTATATACTCTAGGGCACGTAATTTAAAAGATTATTTGGCTCCAAGTTGCGTTAATCCCCCTAGAACATTAAAGAATCCCTGGCAGAATCCAGGTTTTTATCCCTGCCGATCCTGTAGAGCTTGTAAAGAGGGACTAACTGTAAGGGTCCAGTCGATTAACTCCTTCTCTAATAATAGAAATTTTCGCATTAAGCAGTTTATTACCTGTAAATCTACCCATGTGGTATACCTGTTGTGGTGTAAATGCAGGCTTCAATACATAGGTAGGACCACCAGGGGTCTATATGAATGCCTGGGGGAACATATATACAAAATCAAGAAAGGCTTTCAACAACATAGTGTGTCTAGGCACTTTTCTGTCCAGCATGGTTCATGCATATCTGATGCAAGGATGTGTGGTATTGAAAAGCTGGTTCCGGGGTGGAGGGGGTGCAATAAAACTCATGAGGTGTCTAAGTTAGAGACCAAGTGGATATATAATATGGGGACCCTACAGCCTAAAGGTTTAAACATTGATATAGATCTAAATTGTTTTATTAGTACAAATTAGGCTGTTACATGGTAGCCTTTGCACCCTCTATGGAGATTTGCTGGTAGACTAATGATGGGTTACATTATATATTTCTTTTGTAACGCTAGGTTATTTTGATCTAATAATACTTGTGTTTAGATAATTGCCCACTGGGTGGTGCAATTTGTAGGTTGTAGTTCACTTAGCTTAGTTGTTGAGTGGTTCTACCCACTGGGTGGCGCAATGACAGCTATGTGGAATTTTAGACAATGAAACATTGAAATAAGTGTGTTTAATGAATGCATCCATGTATACTATGTATAGCAGGCAGGCATGATGTAATACAAGTAGTGTTTAATCATGACTGGTTGGCAGCTGGGACTGACTGGCGGCTATAAGTAACGTCGCGCCGTCAGCTCCGTAGCCCCTGATGAGTTGCCTAGCAACGAAACGCGTTGGGCAGAGCTACGGAGCGACGTGCTGAGCGTGTGACGTCACCGGACGCGGAACGTTGGAACACGCTGATCTTATGAGCTATCTCGGCGAGGCGGCTTGTTAGCGGTGAGACTTTTAATTTTGCGGGGATGCAGATCCTTTTTTTTGGCGCAGTGTCACTGCATAAAGCCCTGCTACAATCAGCCAAGGCTTACTAAGCTTATAGCTGGGGGCCTAGTTAACAACTTTGCATAGGTCCATCTATGTAGGATCGTGACAGACCCAGCCTAAGGCTTGTCAAGCTTCCCGCTGTGTTTTTTATCATATACAACTGTGAACTAGTGCTAGATGCACATATTTTATTGTCATTTGACATTTTTTAAATAAACAGAGGATATTTTTACGCTTATGTGAGCGTTTTTGCTTCTCTTTTTGGTGCTAAATATTGATACCGGGTCGCCTTGGAGCTGATGACTTCTAGCCCACACACGACAGACGGATATTGGATCGAGAGGCTGTGAAGTGGCCAATACCTCAGACGCTGTGACGGGCCCACATTAGGCCGCCATATCCGGTGAGTGGGGACCTGAAGGGGGGAGTGAACCCTGGAAACTTTCAGCATTAGATGAACTTTATGTGTGGCCAATTAATTGGCTAGCAATTGCAGCTCCTGACGGACTATATGCGTAGCCATTCGATTTGTTGGGCTCATGCATTGATTAGTGGACTTTTGTATGTAGCGCTTGAAACCTATTTTGTTTTATATAAGAGTAAGTAATATAACAGCAACAACAATTCCTATCTAGTGTGAAATCCCCGGTTTCCTCCCGGATCAAAGCACACCGGAACTATCTAAGGTCTGAGCATTAACACAAAGTATTCGCACCAGCAGACAAGTTGCGAGTGAAGCCGAGAGGCTTAAGAAGCGGAGGAGACCCCATAGGCACGCCCACTTCCCTCAGCCAATGAGGACCGGCGAGCGTCTCCTCTGACGTCAGCCGACCAGCTGGTCAGCTGACGCGCCTCCTCCCAGCATAAAGGTCCTGTCTGTGCGCGCGAGCACGCGACAATGCGACCCTATGTGCAGCTGACAAACCCGTCCTCGGCGTGCTAGACGCCGGAGGCACGGAAGATACACTAGGCAGAGGGATGGAGGCAGCTCCGGAGGTAGCATGGTTGCCCGCAGCTGCTTCCCCAATGTTTGTTACATCCTCTCACTACAGCAGCAGAACATGGCCGGCGCTGCTACGTTTTTATAGGGGAGCGGGGGATCAGTGGGTGAGTGCAGCCTGATTGGCTGCCATGTGCCTGCTGACTGTGATATATAAGGGGTCAACGTTTAGCCCAATGATGATGTATGGGGGTGGATCGAATGTCGTCACGTGCTCGCATCGAGCACAAATACATGATCTTCACTCAATAGTGCTCGCCGGCAAACAGTTCGGGCCATCCCTACTTAGAATATGCAACAGGTGAGGTTAAACACAATACAATGATAGTCTGCAGACTGTGATGTAGAGCGTCAAAGTTTAGCCCAATGATGAGGTATAGGTGGCGGGTTGAAAGCGCTATGGGCTAGATTCACTAAAACATGCTAATGTTTATAATAACTGCGATAAGCCACTTTGCGTGCAATTTCACATCTGTAAAGGTTTGCGCACGATAACAAATGACTTTGCGTGTAAACACAGGATGTTTAGTGATAAGTATAATTATCTGGTGATATAACTGCAGATCACGTGAACAGAATGCAGATCATGCGTTATAACTGCGCACAATATGCTTGAAAGTTTGCGCGCGCTCGGCGTAACACTCTGCGCATGCAAAGTACTACGCCCGCTAAATGCAATGATGCATGCATTTTATTAGTATGGGAACCTAAACTGAGAGGTATACGGATCTTTCCTTTTAAATAATATCATCTCGAAGTCATGCGGTTAGTGGGCAAACTAAGTTGTTTGCCTGCCTGCAGTTCCTGGCCAATGGGAGCTTTCAAAGGCTGGGTAGCTTCGCCTGTGGGTGTCCCAGTCCACCATGAGCAGGGTTCTATCCCAGTTCCTGAAGGGCATGTGGAGGATAAGCAGACAGTTTATCCACTTTCCTTGTTCCTATGCCCAATGGGATGCAGTCAATGTAGCATTTTACCTTCTTGCCCAAATGCCCAATGTCATCAGGGCCATGACTGCGGAGCTAGTAAAAAAGGGCGCACAGGGATAGTGGACAAAAAGGGCGCCGCCATAGACTGCAATGCAAAATATCGGCTATTCGGCGTCGACAGGGAAAAAGGGCGCCCGAGAAAGAGCGGTTACAGGGATCATGTTAACAAAAGTTTACGTTTACAGGATAAGGTTTATAACAAATATCATTTACAAGTTCGTTTTGACTTTGTATTATACTTATTTTTTTGTTTGTAAATTTCGCTTATATGAGTTTTACCTAGTTTTTTCGTTTTAAAATTGCGCTTACAAAACTATAACAACTAAAATTTTGTTTACACTTCTTTTCTCATTTAAAATTAGTTTTCATACGTATAATGCTTAAATACCGTTTCTCAACCTGATTGTATACATCGCTTTTGGTATTAACTTCGTTTTTTACACTATAATGCGTTGATTATAGTTACTAAAATATCGCTTTAAATATTACTGTTATTTTAAGATTTCGAATGCATACGTGATTGTAAGGCTATCTATTGTATTGTATGTGTATATATATTATATATACCTTTTTCTACTTATAATATTATTAATGTATACGTGATTTTAAGGCTAGTTATTCGATTACAAATATATAAATTATTTTATTCATGTTATTTGGAGTGAAGTATTTTAAGGATTAAATATATTATTGTTTATATGTGTTTAGCGTTTTTGTGCAGTGGGGATGGTTAGGTTTAGGCATTACTATGGGGTCTAGGTGTTAGGGATAGGTACAGGGAGGGTTAGGTATAGTTACAGTGCAATATACACCACCAGAGGGGTGGTTAGGTTTAGGCACCACCAGGAGGGTGGTTAGTTTTAGGCACCACCAGGGGGGTCTTAGGTTTAGGCACCACCAGGGGGGGTCTTAGGTTTAGGCACCACCAGGGGGGTCTTAGGTTTAGGCACCACCAGGGGGTCTTAGGTTCAGGCACCACCAGGGGGGTCTTAGGTTTAGGCACCACCAGGGGGGTCTTAGGTTTAGGCACCACCAGGGGGGTCTAGGGGTTAGGGATAGGTACAGGGAGGGTTAGGTATAGTTACAGTGCAATATACACCACCAGGGGGGTGGTTAGGTTTAGGCACCACCAGGGGGTGGTTAGTTTTAGGCACCACCAGGGGGGTCTTAGGTGTAGGCACCACCAGGGGAGTCTTAGGTTTAGGCACCACCATGGGGGTCTAGGGGTTAGAGATAGGTACAGGGAGGGCTCTGTATGAGAGTAAGGTTAGGTATAGTTACAGTACAATATATGTAATATATACAATTTATTACATCATGTGTATTTACACAAAGGGGGGGGGGGGGTCTAGGTGTGAGGGATAGGGATAAGGAGAGATATCTGTGTCCTAAAGTTAGGTATAATTGTAGTAAAATACCTGTAAAACCTACCATTCTAGTACTATGCTTAATACAAGTGTAAATATCATTTTTGCTATAGACGCTATTTGACGTTTCATTTCAGAATTTGTTTACTGTTATAGACGGTATTTTGCCATTTCATTTCCGTTTATTTAACCTATTTAGCACTAAATTATCGTTTATAACCTCTTAATTGAAAAATATGATTTTGCATTCAAACTTACAATTTCGGCTATACCCCGCGCCCTTTTTTCCAGGCGCCCTTTTTTGATACACGCCATGACTGCACCCATGTTGCACTTGTCCCTCCAAGTGCAGATGAATATATGTATAGGAACAGGAAGTTTGGCCATTCACTAAATGTCCAAGTAGTGTGTGGCCCTGACATGGAAGTTTTCACTGTTGTGGCTAAATTCCCTGGTTCTTGCCACAATGCCCATATTTTGAGACACTCAAGCCTCTTTCATTTCTTTGAAGCAGTGTATCAGGATTGTGATTGTATTATATATTTTTAATTGTCTGGTAATTTTTTTTTTTTTGTTCTTAATTGAAGGTGATGCAGGATATCCTTGCCTGCTGTAGCTTATGACACCTCTTGCCCATCCAAGCAATAGTGCGGAAGAAGCCTATAACACAGCACACGGGAGTACCTGCTCTGTTACAGAGCGGTGTTTTGGCCATTTAAAATGATTGTCCATTAAACAAGGTGTGTATGAGATTTGCAGATATCATAGACTATGAATGCATTTTTCAGGTACAGATCTTTTGCAGGAACTGAGCTTTTGCAGATATTGATCTGTTGCATGTGTACAGCATCTTTGTGTACAGCATCTTGCTGTACACAACAGGCTGTGTAAGTATGGCTCTCATACTACATGGAAGGGGGTAAAATTGGTCTGTGATCTTTCATTTTCGAAAAAACACTAGATAAACCTTATTCGGAGACTAATATTAATAAAACGTAGCTTTTAATAAAGTCGGGTTAAAATAGATCATTCGAAAAATATACTACCCCTTAGTGCAAAAAAATGTGATGCATTGGGTTGGGGATAAAGGTCATTTGGTCATTTGTCTGTCAGACTCTCCTCCAAACCCACAATGCATGTATATTAACAACCCCACACACAACCCTACATGTTTCGTTTCCTTTAATTGGAAACTTCGTCATTTTCCAAAGACTTTTATCTGATGTGTTTACCCACCTTAACATCCAGTGAATAACTATGTCATTTCTGCATCAGTTCCACATTTGTATGAATGAATAAGATGTCAACTGGATAATAGGCATTCATTGGAGGAATTTTGATTGCATCCATTCAGCATCCAATGTAGTAGTAACGTTAAAAAATAATTGACCAATTTTACATATACTTTCCCCCCACAAAACAAAGGACTGCCAGACAAACAGACCAAGATGGCGCCGTAAGAGGTGCCTCGGTCACATGGCTACTCAGCTTTTCCAGCTTTTTAGCTCCTTTCTAGCTTCTTTTTAGCTTCTCTCTAGTTCCCTTTTAGTCCCGTCAGCACGTTTAGCTTTAGCCTGTTTACCTAGAGTAGTACAGCCACCCAGCTGCAGCACCCGCCTTCCAGCCCAGGACTCCACATCACCGCCCGCAGACCCTCCGGAATCCGCAGACCCTCCGGAATCCCGCACGGCAGCATCTCTTACCTGCCTCCTGGATCTCCACAGCAGCGGCAACAGGCCTGCTCGTCCTGTCCCCCCATCAGACGCGGACAGCAGCGTACCGCTCCGGCCTCCCGGTCTCCACGCTCCAGCAGTGGCTCCATCCTCAGGCCTGCTGTCCCCCCATCAGCCGCGGACAGCAGCGCACCGCTCCGGCTCCAGGACCGCCTCCCGGACTCCAAGCTCCAGCAGCGGCACCATCTCCAGGACTGCTCCCACCTCCAGCCGCGGACGGCGGCGCTCCGCTCCGGCCCCAGGCCCAACTCCCGGCCGCTACATTCCAGCAGCGGCTCCATCTTCAGGCCTGCTCGTCCCACCAGCTGCGGACAGCGGTGCACCGCTCCGGCCCCAGGCCCGCCTCCTGGTCCCCAGCAGCAGCACCATCACCAGGCCTGCTCCCCCCCTTCAGCTGTGGCATCGATCTCCACGGCAGGGGACAGCAGCGCTCCACTTCGGTCCCAGGCCCGCCTCCCAGACTCCACACTCCAACATCAGCGGCACCACCTCCAGGCCTGCTACCCACACCAGTCGCGGCCAGCTGCGCCCTACCAGCTCTCATACATGCGGGAGCCCTGGGTCACTGCCCGAGGAAGATCCCTGAGTTCCTGCAGGCACGCCGGGCCCTCCGACCCTGCACGTGGCTGACACGTGGCTGCCTGCAAGCTGCTGCCTACCTCCACCAAGGGTCTGCACTCCGCAGCCCTGCCTGCCACTCCAGTGATGAAGGACATGGTGAGCCTGCCAAATTTATAAATGTATTTATTTATCACTAACTGTGCCACTGCGATGCATTCAGTGCATGATTCCTCTCTGGGCCACCCCATCTGCGCCTGTTCCCACCTGTGCTTGCTTTCACTTGAGCCTCCACCAGCCTACCCTGCCTGCTGCTCCCCATGCACTTTTGTCTGTACCTGGAAACAATGCCTGCTGCCCGCACTGCCCCCCAGGCTTCACTGCCCCAGCTGCTGCCCTCCCAGGCAGGAGCGCGGGGGAACCACCCTCACGGGGGACAAAAACCGCACGCTTCCTTTCCCGTACTGAACTCCTGGAATGGGAGCCCCTTGTTTGCTGCGAAAGGCCATTTGCAGACACCCTGCGGGAGACAGTCAGCTCCCACATTGCGCTCCTAACTAGTAGCGCCAGGGGCCCAAAGAATCACCGCCACAGGGGGAGAAGGGCAGGGGCTCGGGTGAGGCTGAAGAGAAGAGGACTACTCTCTTCCATACCAGCCATACTCTTAGCGAACGTCTGCTCACTCCCAAACAAGGTGGATGAACTGCTCCTACTGCTCGCCCGCAAACCCTCGCTAAGCAAGAACACCCCTGTGCTCTGCTTCACGGAGACCTGGCTCAACGGAAACGTCCCGGACAACGCTGTACAGATGCCAGGCTACCTCCTCTTCCGAGCAGACCGGGACCGTGACCTCTCCGGGAAAACGAGAGGAGGCGGCATATGCTTCTACATTAACTCCGACTGGTGCACCAACATCTCACTCCTCAGCAAGTTCTGCTCCCCTGATGTTGAACTCCTAGCCATCAACTGTAGGCCCAGGTACTCACCTAGGGAGTTCTCCTCCCTCATCCTAATAGGAGTCTACATCCCACCGGACTCTGACACCAGGAATGCCCTGAGAACACTGAGCAACTATATCTCGGGGTGGGAAACTGCTTTCCCTGAGGCCCTCATCATCACCCTAGGGGACTTCAACAGCGCAAACCTGCGACAGGAACTGCCCCACTTCCAGCAGGACATCACCTGCCCCACCAGGAACCACAACACCCTGGACAAATGCTACACGGCCCTCAGAAACGCCTACAAGGCCTCTCGAGGCGCTCCCCTAGGGAACTCAGACCACTGTGTGATCCACCTGATCCCCACTTACAGAAGGCAGCTTGAGACGACAAAGCCCATCACTAGAACTGCTAAAAAGTGGTGCGAGGATGCAAAACTGAGGCTGCAGGCATGCCTGGAATGCACCGACTGGCCAACCCTGGAGGCACCCACCTTGGAGGAATGGTCCGAAAACATCCTCTCCTACGTCCGCTTCTGCGAGGATGCATACATCCCAACCAAAACCTTCAAAGTCTTCCCAAACAATAAGCCCTGGTTCAACAGCAACCTACGACGTCTCCGGAAGATCAAGGAGGAGGCACACAAGTCGGGCACCCCAGAAGAGTACAGGGAAGCCAGGAATACCCTGAACAGAGAACTGAAAGCAGCAAAAAGGACCTACTCTAATAAGGTAGGCCTCAGCCTACAGTCCAACAACTCGCGGGAAGTCTGGAAGGGTCTCAAGGCGGCAACGAACTTCAAACCTCCCCTTCACCAAGCAGCTTCCAGCTCACAACTGGCGGAGGAACTCAACGAGTTCTACTGTAGGTTTGATCTCCAACCCAAGCAGCCTGTGGCCCCAGCATCTCAGTCAGCTCCAGACCTCACGGCATCCGTTACAGAGGACGCCCAGAGCCCCCCAGGGGTCAGTGGAATCCCCGCTCTGACCGCAGTACAGGAAGAGGATGTGCTACGACACCTCCGCAGACTCAATCCCAGGAAAGCCTCGGGCCCGGATGGGGTGTCCTCACTCTGCTTGAGAACCTGCGCAATCCAACTAGCTCCCATCCTCACCTCCCTCTACAACAGATCCTTATCAGAAGGAAAGGTCCCCTCCTGCTTCAAAAGGTCCACAATCATCCCAGTCCCCAAGAAACCAGGGAACACGGAACTCAACAACTTCAGACCCGTGGCCCTGACCAGAGGCGGATCTAGAGGGGTGCACATGGGGCACTTGCTATAGGCGCCCCTTGTCATTCACCTGGGAGGGGGGCGCATGATCAGCAAAAAAAAATTGCCCCCTAGGTCCACGCTCATAAACTTCGTTAGTGCTGTTACTTTGAAATTTCCCCGTGACTGCCCGGCGCCCAGCCCATGCAGTAGGAGAACAGGACATGTGTCTGACACCAGTGTTATAGCATCCCTTCTCCCCTGGTCACCCCGGCAAGGTTTGTGAGTTGCTGCTCGTATGATCACCCTCCTGATTGGCCACATGGAGCCGCTGGGGCTGATGGGGGTGGGAGGGGATTAGAGAGGAAGAACATCGTGGCTGTAGGCTGCAGAGCTGCTGTGACAAACAGTGTGTGAGTATGAGGCCAATGCAGGCACGCAGAGGCAGTCACAGGGCTGCAATTACAAGGTAATTAAATGCTACATGGGGAAGATGCTTAGCACTGTCTCTCTCCTGGTTTCTGGTGTGTATGGGGGGAGAGAGAGAGAGAGAAGGAGAGAGAGAGAGGGAGAGAGAGAGAGAGAGGGAGGGAGAGAGAGAGAGGGGTGGAGGGAGAGAGAGAGAGAGAGGGAGGGAGAGAGAGAGAGAGAGAGAGAGTGAGAGTGAGTGTGTGTGTGTAAGGTGTGTGTTTTACAATGTAGTATAATCTGTGTCTGAGTTTATGTTGTGTTTCTGGAGTGTAGGAGGCCTTGTGATGTCAGATTGTGTGTGTGTACAGTGTGTGTGTGCAGTGTGTGTGTACAGTGTGTGTACAGTGTGTGTGTGTACAGTGTGTGTGTGCAGTGTGTGTGTGTGCAGTGTGTGTGTACAATGTGTGTGTGTATAGTGTGTGTGTGCAGTGTGTGTGTGCAGTGTGTGTGTACAGTGTGTGTGTGCAGTGTGTGTGTGCAGTGTGTGTGTACAGTGTGTGTACAGTGTGTGTGTGTGTGTGTGTGTGTGTGTATAGTGTGTGTACAGTGTGTGTGTGTGTGTATAGTGTGTGTGTGTACAGTGTGTGTGTGTACAGTGTGTGTGTACAGTGTGTGTGTGTGTGTGTGTGTGTGTGTGTACAGTGTGTGTGTGTGTGTGTGTGTGTGTGTGTGTGTGCACAGTGTGTGTACGTGTGTGTGTGTGTGTTTGCAGTGCAGTGTACTCTCCTTGTGAGTTTCTGTTGTGGGGTGGTTTCTGGAGTGTAGGGTCTTTTGATGCCATGTTGTGTGTGTTGTGTAGTGTGTCTTCAAGCCCTCAAAACCCCCTCCCCTCCCAATCCTTGTTGTGTGTGTGTGTGTGTATATAATAGAAAGATAGATTGATAGAGATAGAAATCGATATACTGTAGATATATATTTTATCAGGGTGTTTTAATACACTGCAACAACCTCCCCCACCGCCCCTGCCTGCAGGGGCTAGAAAATATAAATGCTGCCTTGTGTGCAGTGTCCCTGCTCCCCTCCCCCCACCCGCATGTGTGCAGCTCCTGTCCCCACCACCTACATTGCATGCATAGTAGAGTGGCAGCTGAGTTTCATACGTTACCTCATTCGTGGCGGGGACAGGACCTCTTCACTTCCTCTTCAGTGTAACTGCGCTGTGTAGCCTAGCACTGTTGCGACTCTGGACACAGCACCTTGACTTGACTTGCATCTGGAGCCCCAAGGTGATAGGTTGCATGGCAATGCTACACTGATGTGGGAAGTAAAGAGGACTTGTCCCACTGCCAGAACTGGGCAAAGTATGAAGTTTCGCTGCCAAGCTATTCCGGAAGCTCTAGGGGTAAGATTGTGGCTATTCAGGGGGCTCTGATGGGGGGGGGGCGCAGTTTTTGTGTTTGCCATGGGCGCCATTTTACCTAGATACGCCTCTGGCCCTGACCCCCATCACCATGAAAGTATTCGGGAGGCTAGTGCTGGCCCACCTGAAGCACTCCACCAGCTCCCTCCTCGAACCACTCCAGTTTGCTTACAGGGAAAACCGATCAGTTGACGATGCCATCAATGTCAGCCTGGCATACATCTCGGAACACCTCGACAGCCCAGGGGCCTATGCTAGGGTCCTTTTCCTGGACTTCAGTTTGGCTTTTAACACCATCTGTCCGGACATTCTGATCAACAACCTTGCGCATCTTGGGGCAGATTCCCTCCTCTGCAGGTGGGTAAAGGACTTTCTCTCCAACAGAACTCAACGGGTCAAGCTTGGCAGTCGCATCTCCAGCGAAAGAACCACCAACGTCGGAGCTCCGCAGGGCTGCGTGCTGTCCCCTCTCCTGTTCTCTCTGTACACGAACCACTGAACCTCGGCCTCAGACTCCGCCAAAATTATCAAATTCGCAGATGATACCACGCTTATCGGCCTCATAGACAGAAACGGGGAGGACAATTACCGAAACGAAGTTGCGAGGATCTGTAACTGGTGCAAGGACAACAACCTTGTTCTCAATGCGGCAAAGTCTGTGGAACTTATCGTGGACTTCCAGAAACTCCCCCCGGCCCCCCTACCTGTGTACAGTTCCTAGGCTCAACCCTAACAAGCGACCTCAAATGGGAGCAGAACACCACCAGAACCCAGAAGAAAGCTCAACAGCGGCTTTTCTTCCTATGCCAACTGAAAAAATTCGGTATGTCACGGGATCTGCTCACCAGCTTTTACTCCGCGACCATCGAATCCATCCTCTGCTGCTCCATCATCGTCTGGTACGCAGGAGCAACCGCCAAAGACAAGTATAAACTCCACAGAGTGATAAAAACAGCAGAAAAGATCATTGGCGCCCAACTGCCCTCGCTAGATCTCCTCTACTCCATGAGAATGAAGACAAGAGCCTCCAAATCTTACTCGACCCCTCCCACCCAGGCAGACGATACTTTGAGACCCTTCCACTGGGACGCCGTCTCAGATTCATCCCCGCCAAGACCACTAGGCACATGAAAACCTTTTTCCCCCAAGCAGTTCTCTTGTTGAACTCACTGAACTCAAAACTCCCCCCCCCCCCCGGCCTACATTCCGGGGACACTCTAGCCCCAGGCATCCCCTCCTCTCAGCTGTAAACTCTGACTGAAACATGGACTCCCACAGCAGCAATCCCTATCCCCCCCCCCCCCCCAGGACTCTAATTGAATTGAAACTAATATGCCTTAAATGTATGTATGTCCTGCTTGCCTTCGCTATGTTTGCAAACATGTGTTATATGTTCCCGATTTACTCTTGCCATGTGAACCACAAGCAATTCCGGGTACACCACTCGGTGTGCTTGGCGATAATAAAGATGATTCTGATTCTGAGTCTAATCCTGAAGCTGTTGTTCTGATACTTGTAGTACAATACCTGGAACAAGCATATTCATGACACATATAGTGACAGAAATGTATTATGAAAAATATGCTTGTTGTAAAGCCCCATGTACACCATACATTTTTTTTTTATTTCATTTACCAATCTTTATTAAAATGTTTTTTATATATAAAACGAAACAGATATACAATATCAATGAGAACCAGGATCCAATCTTATAAAAGTCAATATAACATGCAATAAGAATAAACAGCGATGCTTGCCTCACCTAATCAATACCAGTGTACAGGGAGAAGCAAGCTATGACTATGAGTAATTCAGAGACAAGTTAACAATTCTAAGCTTCCTTGTGTATTGGTACAAGAACGTAATGAGTAAGACAAAAGTATTTTGTTAACTTTAGCTGAGTGGACAGTAATATAAAAGAACCTGCTATTGTAATGATACCTCAGATAAGAAACAGGAACCGAGTACTGAACATAGAACTTTAAAAACAAAATCTAGAAAACAATTTCACTTCTCTCATATGAAAGTAATATCTTAAAGGATGTAATTCTTACTTTAATGACCTATACGAAGGTTGACAACCTTAAGTTGTTGGATGAGGTGTATTATGTAGGATGAGTGGAAAGCACTTAGCATTAGGGTCTAAGCTCAGGGCTGTGAGTATAAAGCCTAATTTTGTTAACCCTATCCCGTCTGGCCAAGGGGGAAGAAAATATAAGGAAGCCGAGGAACTATGGCATCGAGACCTAATCTTTTGTTCTAATGATAAGTTTTGCTCATATAAGCATTTAAGTTGAGATATGAATGGGCAATCACTTGCCTTCCAATTCTGCAGTATTAAGGCTCTAGCAGCCGCTAAGATGTGGAAGACAGTTGTTCTGTGTACTGTATTGAAACATAAGTGTCAAGTCCTATATTAAGTAATGCCAGTGTTGGGGGAATTGGTCTAGTTGAATTCGTGAGTCTCTGTATCAAAAGTTGGACTTTTGTCCAAAAGATTTTAATAAAAGGGACATTCCCACAAAATGTGGAGAAGGGTACCTACTGTAATGATCAGTGGCGTATCTGCTGATCAGAACGTGCTCTATCAGAACAGTAGACAGTACTTTATTCAGAGTGTGATCACACTTGTATCAGTGCACAGTAATACCAGGAGTACTCCTTAAGTGATAGCCCTTGGTGGCTGGGGCTATCACTAGACAGAGAGTGGTCATACAAGCAAGGTCGGTAACGGGTCGGTCAGCAGCAGTACAGAATCGTCAGGCAAAATCGTAGTCTAAATCAGCCGAGGTCGGCAGCAGATCAGATGAGCAAGGTACAGAATCAGGAGGCTAAATCAGAGTCAAAGTATAGGCTAGAGTCGGCAGCAGATCAAATTGGCAGGGGTACAGAATCGGAAGGCAGAGAATAGTCAAGAGTTCAGGCAAGGTTCATACACAATAATAATATTACAGTAATGATAATATAAATATTACAGTAATGATAATAATCCTAGGCTAAGTGTGAATCCCCGGGGTCCTGCCGGATCAAACACACACGGATCTGACTAAGGTCTGAGAGTTTCCACTGCAAAGTATCAGCAACAACAGACGATGAGCTACTGAAAGCTCCGGGTTTAAATACATGCAACTAAAACAAACGGCCCGCCCAAAGCAAGCCGACCAATCAGTACTGTGGAGGCGGCAGTCGTGGTCAGCTGACTGGTGTGTCAGCTGACTCGCCTCCTCAGTGCATAAAGATCACGCCGCCTCCTCCCCCCCTCCCCCCCACCCTCCCTTATTGTCTCTTGTTTTATGGCATGGGCCTATGCGAACTGCATTGACATTTCTGTAACCTGAAATTAACCATGCATATACCCATTTTTGTGAAAAATGTTGATAATTTGTTGTTATCTTGTTTAACCCGTTCTTTTTAAAACAATAAAATACTTTGAAGAGTAAAGATCACGCCGCCTGTTGCGTGCACGTGTCAATCTATGCTGATGTAATGGAGAGATGCCCGGCCTGCGAAGGGGAGCCGGCGGGGATGCGGCTGCAGGCAAGGTGACGTTAAACGCGGCAGCGGAGCCGCTTCCCACAGCAGAGGTAACTACAGCATCTCTGACACCTACTTTGCCAAAGTTACGCCAGCATAAATGAGATTGGGTAGAGTCAAAGGAGGCCAACTTCCAGGGTGTTATGTACCATTTCTGCAATAGCTCCCAATGGGATATGCATCTAGAGAGTTTAGAAGCTAGTAATTGAAGGCTGCTTGAACCTGTGTGTAACGATCGGCATCAGCACACAGAGAGAATCTGATTATTAGTGATCTGCAGTATCACCAAGAATACAGATATATACCTGATTATGGATGATCTGCAGAATCACCAATAATACAGATATAGTACTAACCTCTGGAAACCTGTATATATCGTGAGTGTTTGGTGCAACAGTAATGACTTTGAGTAAACCACCTGATGAGCAGGTGGTCCTTGGCAGTATGGGAAATACTGCTCTTAAGAGAAGCACAAGAACCTCCCAGCAGCCTGAGACCTTCCAATGGGTGGAGTCTCAGGCTGAAAGTAGGAAGGGCCAGTGAGAGAGTGACACCTGAAGGTGGATTCACTAGCTGATCTGGAGACTATCTCCTAAAGAGGAGAGATAGCTCTTGTGGTCGGGCAAGCCAGGTCGGCAACACACGGACAGATAAAGTACAAGACAGAAGGCTGATTCGGTATCCAAGGCAGGCAGGGTTGGCAACGGATAATCAGATGTGCGTGGTACCGAATCAGAGAGCAGAGGGATAGTCAGGAAAGCAATAGGTCATAACAGATATCAAACAATGCCTAGTCTTGGGTGTGAAGTCCGTGGTCTCTACACCCTGGAACTAGTCTGAAGTAACACAGAATGATAACACAAGTTCCCTAATCTTGGGTGTGAGGTCCGTGGTCTCTACACCCTGGAACTAGTCTGAAGTATAACAGAATGATAACACAAATAATCTGGCTCAGTGTGAATTCCCAGCTCCTCCTGGTTCAAACACACTGTTGGATCTGACTAAGGTCTGAGTGCTTCCACGTAGTGTTTGCAACGGCAGACAACTTGTGACTGGCCAGCAGTAACTATATATAGAGCAGCACTCTCTGGCGCCACCCTTAAGTGATAGACCAATAGTTACTTGCTCTGAGGTCAGCTGACCAGCCTGGTCAGCTGATCCCCCCTTGGCCGTCAAAAAAGTTCTGCCTCTCAGCGCGCATGCGCGTATTCCTGAATCTGTGTGAACTAACAGACCCAGCCATACCAGACGCATGCTGCTGCGTGCAAACCGCCGCACTGGACGCGGAACCAGTTGCCTTGCTATCAGTACATGCGGTGGCTTTTCCGCGTTCTCTCACAGTACCAGACGCATGCTCCTGCGTGCAAACCGCCGCGCTGGACGCGGAATCAGCCGCCTTGCTATCAGCACACGCGGCGGCTTTTCCGCGTTTCCTTACACTGTGGAGGGGAAATATTAATATTTAAGTCAAATTCCCAGGATTTAATGTATTTTGATAAAGAGTTGTTCTTCTCTCCCATAATTAGTGATGGCCCGAATGGTTCGCATGCGAACTTGTTCGCGCGAATATCAGCTGTTCGTGTTCGTGTTGAACCGCGAACACATAGCGAGTTCGACCCGGCCCCTATACCACATCATTGGGATAAACTTTGACCCTCTACATCACAGTCAGCAGACACATGGCAGTCAATCAGGCTGCACTCCTTCCTGGACCCTGTCCCTCCCCCCCTTTTACCAAAGGCAGCGGCGTCGGCCATCTTCTCACTCTGTCTGCTGCTGCTATAGTGAGAGAAGTGAAAGGTTGCTGAAGAAATAGGGAAAGCGTTAGTTAGCTCTTGTTAGCTTGCTCCTTGCTGATATTTGCTGATGAAAAGCACCCCAAAACTCTTTTGAGAGCTAATGTTCTTGTGATGTGGTTTTTTTTTGTGTGGCCCACTGACACTTGCATATACAGCCCTGTCTGTCACAGCTGGCCATTGCTAATTGCTATACTGTGCCAGGCCCAGCACATTCAGTGCCTACCTTTCACTGCACCAGCACCACCTGACCTGTGTGACTGCTGCACTGCAAATTGTATTGTAATACCAGTCACTGCATACCTTTAACTGCACCTGTGTGACTGACCGCACGCTGTTTTATATACCAGTCCGTGCATACCTGTTCACTGCACCTGTGTGTGTGACGGCTGCACATTGTATTGTAATACCAGTCACTGCATACCTGTTCACTGCACCTGTGTGACCACACGCTGTTTTATATACCAGTCCGTGCATACCTGTTAACTGCACAAAAAGCTCTTTTGAGAGCTAATGTTCTTGTGATGTGTTTTTGTGTGTGTGTGGCACTGACACTGCATATACAGCCCTGTCTGTTGCAGCTGGCCCTTGCTATACTGTGCCAGGCCCAGCACACTGTATTATACCAGTCAGTGCATACCTTTCACTGCATCTGTGTGACTGCACACTGTATTATACCAATCAGTACATACCTTTCACTTCATCTGTGACTGCACACTGTATTAGTCCAGTCAGTGCATACCTTTCACTGCATCTAGGACTGCACCTTGTATTATACCAGTCAGTGCATTCCCCCCCCCCCCCCCCCCCCTAATATAGACAAAAACAGGCAAAAGCAGAGCCAGAGGCAGGCCACAAGGCAGATCTGTTTGAAGGTAGTGGTGTCATGATTTAGTGTGATTCTTGACCAAAGTACAGTGTTTAGAAGGCACGTACCATCAACCCCCAAGATTGTCAGGATGTAGTTGACTATTTCCTGCTCTGATGCGTTCACACCATTTCACAATCAGCCGGCAGCCACAATCGCTACTACTACCACCACAGCCGCTCCACTTGAGCTGTCGGAAGAGTTATTCACACGTTTGTGGGGAATTAACTGATTCACAACCATTGTTGTTACAAGATGAAGGCGCTGAGGATGTTACACCACCTCATATGTCTGAGTTAGGCATCACTATGGACGTAAGGTGTGAGGATGATGAAGTACCTGTTGTTGGTGCAGTTTTGGATTTGTCTGATACAAGAGATGCTGGAGGATGATTATGATGATGATGATGATGATGAAGATGATCCTGCAAATGGATGTCACGTGGGTTCCCAATAGACAGAGAGGAGTAGGAAGAGACGAGTTGCTGTAAGAAGCAGGGGAGCTTGTCATCAGAAACAGCTCATGGCAGTGTCCAGCAGCATGTATTGCCACCTATGGACAGCCAGCCAAAATGCTCTTCAACGCTAGCTGCTGCCACCCACCACCAAAATGCCATCATCCCAAAGCTCACCGGTGTGGACAATTTTTTGTGTGCCTGCTCAGATGACAGTGATGCCATCTGTACTCTCTGACACCAAAAAATGAGTCATGTAAAGAGCAACACCCACCTAGGGACAACTACCTTATGAAGGCACATGATGAGCAAGCACAAACAGCAATGGGATGACCACCTGAGGAAATGCAGCACACAAACGCAAAGCCACCCTCCACCTCCTCTTCCTCTTTCAGGTGCAGCATCTTCAGCCGCTTTATCCCTTGCACCTTCACAACCAACCTCCTCCACTCCACCTCTCACCTTGAGCGGTTCCTGCTCCTCTGCCCACAGCAGCCAGGTGTCCATTAAGGAAATCTTTGAGCGGAAGAAGCCAATGTCTGCCAGACACCCCCTTGTCCGGCATCTGACAACTGGCTTAGCGGAACTGTTAGCTCGCCAGCTGTTACCATACCAGCTGGTGGACTCTGCGGCCTTCCAAAAATTTGTGGCAATTGGGACACTGCAGTGGAAGATACCAGGCCGCAATTATTTTTCTAAAAAGGTGTAAAAACTGTACCATGATGTTGAAAGGCAAGTGGTGTCATCTCTGGCACATAGCGTTGGATCAAGGGTCCATCTGACCACGGATGCCTGCTGTGCAAAGCATGGTCAGGGCAGGTACATTATTATACAACTAATTACACCAGAAAGAAAATCTGTGCATCAACCAAGTGAACCTGACAAACCTAGCTTTGCAAATTTAGCCTATTGGCTAATCACGAGACATTGCTCATGCAAATATGCATTTGCTTTCGCATGCCTAAATATGCAGAGTCAAAAACCAAAACCGCGAAACAATCGCCCTGCGGGAATTAGTTCATGCTACATAGCACTATCCAGGGGCGCCACGAGGAGGCTTCCCTTTGCCCCCATACAACCGGGGGGCCGCGGGGGTCTCAGACTCTCTCACTACCTGGAACCCACACAGCGGCACCCCGGGGGGGGAGGCCGGGCGGTGCAGGCGATCTCCCCAGCGTGGCCAGCGCCGGGAAGAGCTGCCCGCACACATCTCCCAAGATTAAAAACAGGCACTTACCTTAACGTCCATTGCGTTCTGCTACATGCGCATGACCTGGGCGCGACACATAAGGGGAGGACAGGCGCAAGCAGCCTGCTCCAGGGCTCTCACCTCCTAAAACAAGCCATTCACAACTCGCCTCCAAAGAAAAGAGAATGTAATGCTAATTACACCAGAAAGAAAATGTGTGCATCAACCAGGTGAACCTGACAAATCTGGCTTTGCAAATTTGGCCTATTGGCTAATCACGAGACATTGCTCATGCAAATATGCATTTGTTTTCGCATGCCTAAATATGCAGAGTCAAAAACCAAAACCGCAAAACAATCGCCCTGCGGGAATTAGTTCATGCTACATAGCACTATCCAGGGGCGCCACGAGGAGGCTTCCCTTTGCCCCCATACAACCGGGGGGCCGCGGGGGTCTCAGGCTCTCTCACTACCTGGAACCCACACAGCGGCACCCCGGGGGGGGGGGGGGGGGGCGGGCGGTGCAGGCGATCTCCCCAGCGTGGCCAGCGCCGGGAAGAGCTGCCCGCACACACCTCCCAAGATTAAAAACAGGCACTTACCTTAACGTCCATTGCGTTCTGCTACATGCGCATGACCTGGGCGCGACACATAAGGGGAGGACAGGCGCAAGCAGCCTGCTCCAGGGCTCTCACCTCCTAAAACAAGCCATTCACAACTCGCCTCCAAAGAAAAGAGAATGTAATGCTAATTACACCAGAAAGAAAATGTGTGCATCAACCAGGTGAACCTGACAAATCTGGCTTTGCAAATTTGGCCTATTGGCTAATCACGAGACATTGCTCATGCAAATATGCATTTGCTTTCGCATGCCTAAATATGCAGGGTCAAAAACCAAAACTGCAAAACAATCGCCCTGCGGGAATTAGTTCATGCTACATAGCACTATCCAGGGGCGCCACTAGGAGGCTTCCCTTTGCCCCCATACAACCGCGGGGCCGCGGGGGTCCCAGGCTCTCTCACCGCCTGGAACCCACACAGCGGCACCCCAGAGGGGGAGGCCCAGGCAATCTCCCCAGCGTGGCCAGTGCCGGGAAGAGCCGCCCGCACACACCACCCAAGATTAAAAACAGGCACTTACCTTAACGTCCATTGCGTTCTGCGACATGCGCATGACCTGGGCGCGGCACATAAGGGGAGGACAGGCGCAAGCAGCCTGCTCCAGGGCTCTCACCTCCTAAAACAAGCCATTCACCACTCGCCTCCGAAGAAAAGAAAATGCAATGCTAATTACACCAGAAAGAAAATGTGTGCATCAACCAGGTGAACCTGACAAATCTGGCTTTGCAAATTTGGCCTATTGGCTAATCACAAGACATTGTTCATGCAAATATGCATTTGCTTTCGCATGCCTAAAAATGCAGGGTCAAAAACCAAAACCGCAAAACAATCGCCCTGCCTGGAGCAGGCTGCTTGCGCCTGTCCTCCCCCTTATGTGTCGCGCCCAGGTCATGCGCATGTAGCAGAACGCAATAGACGTTAAGGTAAGTGCCTGTTTTTAATCTTGGGAGGTGTGTGCGGGCGGCTCTTCCCGGCGCTGGCCACGCTGGGGAGATCGCCTGCACCCCCCGGCCTATGTATAATTGCGGCCTGGTATCTTCCACTGCGGTGTCCCAATGGCCACAAATTTACGGAAAGCCTCTGACTCCACCAGCTTGTATGGTAATAGCTGGCGAGCTAATAGTTCCGCCACGCCAGCTGTCAGACGCCGGGCAAGAGGGTGACTGGCAGAAATTTGCTTCTTACAATCAAATACTTTCTTCACGGACACCTGGCTACTGCTGTGGGCAGAGGAGCAGGAACCGCTCAAGGGCAGAGTCGGTGTGGAGGAGGGTGGCTGTGAAGGTGCAAGGGAGAAAGCAGCTAAAGAAGATGATGCACCTGAAGGAGGAAGAGGAGAAGGAGGGTGGCTTGTCTTTTGGGTGCTGCTTTTCTTCAGGTGTTCTTCCCATAGCTGTTTGTGCCTTTTCTCCAGGTGCCAGAATGTAGAAACCAGCACCATCAATTTGAATATATGCTCTTTTATTTTTAAGAAAGATAGGTGCCTTCGTGAGGCACTTGTCCCTACGTGAGTGTTGGCCTTTCCACGGCCCAATTTTTGGAGGCAGAGACAACAGATGGCTTTTCTCCGATCTGAGGTACACACGTTAAAAAATTTCCAAACCGCTGAGCCCCCCTGGGGTGATGGCGCTACGGTGGCATCAGCAGCTGACCTTGAAAGGCATGTTGGCTGCCTGTCCATAGCTGGCGATGCATGGCGCCAGACACTGCCACCAGCTGTTTCTGAGGATGAGCTCCCTCTGCTTCTTTCATGGACTCTTCTCCTCCTACTCCTCTCTGGCTCACCCTCTGAACTGTCCCCCTGGTCATCACCTCTATTGGGAACATACGTGACATCCGTATAATTGTCATCATAATCCTCCTGCCCAGCTTCGCTTTCCTCAGACACCTCCACAACTGCACCAACTTCAGGTGCTTCATCATCCCCCTCCTCACACGTTACGTCCATACTATCGCCACCTAACTCAGACGTATGAGGTGGTGTAACTTGCTTAGCGCCTTCATCTTGTTGTAGCAGTATTGGCTGTGAATCAGTGATTTCCACACCAAATAACTCCTGCGAAGTGTCAAATGCAGAGGATGTGGTGCTTGTTGTAGCGCTGGTGGCTGCGGGAGATGAGGTGTTCTGTGTTAAATACTCAACCATGTCCTCACAATTTTGGGAAGTGATGGCATGTGCCTTCTTCTGAGCACTGTACTTTGGGTCAGGTCCGCACGAAATCACAGCAACATCCCCTTGCACAGACCTGCCGGTGCCAGGTGGCCTTCCTCTGGGTCTGCCTCTACCTCTTCCTCTACCTGGTTTGTCCATTTTGTCCATCTCGGGGGGATACTAGGTATAAGCAGTGAGGTGGGTTCACTGAACACAAAGGGTAGTTATCTGCAGTGAGGTGAGTTCACTCAACACAAAGGGTAGTTATCTGCAGTGAGGTGAGTTCACTCAACACAAAGGGTAGTTATCTGCAGTGAGGTGAGTTCACTCAACACAAAGGGTAGTTATCTGCAGTGAGGTGAGTTCACTCAACACAAAGGGTAGTTATCTGCAGTGAGGTGAGTTCACTCAACACAAAGGTAGTTTTCTGCAGTGAGGTGAGTTCACTGAACACAAAGGGTAGTTATCTGCAGTGAGGTGAGTTCACTCAACACAAAGGGTAGTTATCTGCAGTGAGGTGAGTTCACTGAACACAAAGGGTAGTTATCTGCAGTGAGGTGAGTTCACTCAACACAAAGGTAGGTATATGCAGTGATGAGGTGGGTTAACTAAACACAACAGGTACTAGTAGTAGGTATATGCAGTACTGTGTAGTACAATGTGCAGCTCCCTGTCACACACACAGGTAGTCACTGAATGTGCTGCTGGGCTGCTGTGCTGGCAGTGGCACACACACACAGTATGAATTAGCAATGCTGTCTATGCAACAACACAAGTGTCAGTTTGACACACAGAAAAAAAAAATCACAACAACAGGATTAGCCCTGAAAAGAGCTGTTGAATGAGGGGTGCTATTAAAGCAATACGATTCAGCCAGGAGCACGTTAACAAGCCAAGAGACTGACTAATCTGTCCCTAGGAGAAACAGTCTGCAGCAGCTCGCCCTATTCTGACTAACAGCAGGCACACGGTTGAGTGTAATGGCCGCCGGAGCCTGCCTTATATAAGGGGGGTGGGGCTCCAGGGCTGAGTGTAGCCGTATTGGCTACAATGTGCCTGCTGACTGTGATGTAGAGGGTCAAAGTTGACCCTCAGAGCATTATAGGGCATTATGGGACCGGCAGATAGCCGACTACCTGGCCTTAACTGCGGATGTAGATACTCTGAGCAGCGATGAACCCCTGGACTACTGGGTGCGCAGGCTTGACCTGTGGCCAGAGCTGTCACAATTTGCCATCCAATTTCTGGCTTGCCCTGTCTCAAGCGTCCTGTCAGAAAGGACCTTCAGCGCAGCTTGCGGCATTGTCAGTGAGAAGAGAAGTCGCCTAGGTCAAAAAAGTGTTCAGTACCTCAAGTTTATCAAAATGAATGAGGCATGGATCCCGGAGGGCTACTGCCTGCCCGAAGACTAAGTCAGTCCCCACACACAGTGTCAGGAACCGGCCCGCGGCACACCTGTGTATACGGTTCCCGACTGCGGGTTTGACCAGATCAAGCAGGGAACCGCCTTATTCCAGCTACAGACAAGGCTGGGACCCCTCAAACGCTCCTTACTGCCACCACTAGCTGTTGCTAGACACGTCCACTCAGCTGTCAAGTGCTCAACACGCAATCTGCGTTTTCGTATTTAGGTCAGCTTTGCGCTTTAGGCCGAATACGAGAACGCCACGCACACCCACACAGTTGCAATCTACACTGTAGTGAAGCAAAACTACTAACAGTTGTTCCGAACGATACTGTTAGCAACTCTGCTGTCGAGCTACTCGCTAGCGCCCATGGCAAACACTAAGATTGCGCCCCCCTCCCAACCACCCACCCACCAAGTAGTCACATGCCTCCAGATAATTTATCAAGTAGTCACTGCCCCCAACTAAAAAATTAATTAGTAGATTTTATTAAGTACCGTATTTTTCGCCGTATAAGACGCACTTTTTCTTCCCCAAAATGTTGGGGGAAAAGTGGGTGCGTCTTATGCGGCGAAGGTACGGATTTCGGGATGCAGAGGTGCGCAGGGAAGCACTATATACATTACCTGCTCCTGCCGCCGCGCTCTTGGCTCCAATCCTGGCTCCCCGATCCTCTTCTTCCATCTACCGCTGCCCGCTGCTGCCCCAGCCGAACATCGCTGGCCGGTCTTAATTAGCCGCGCAGGGATACACTATCAGCACACCACGTGCGCCGGGGTCACGCATACGCATGTGTGACCCGGCGCACGCTGATAGCGTATCCCTGCGCGGATAATTAGGACCGGCCAGCGTTGTTCGGCGGCATGCGTGACCCCGACACGTGGTGTGCTGATAGCGTATCCATGCGGCTAAGACCGGCCAGCGATGTTCGGCGGGGGCAGCAGCGGGCAGCGGTAGATGGAAGAAGAGGATCGGGGAGCCAGGAGCGCGGCGGCAGGAGCAGGTAATGTATGTGTACTCACACTACCTGCACAGGGGGACACCGGCACTGGAGGACACACGGACAACGGGGCCACAGGCACAGGGGACGCTACCACAGGGGACACTGCTACAACAGGGGGACACTGCCACAAGAGGGGGACACTGGCACAACAGGGGGACACTGGCACAACAGGGGGACACTGCCACAACAGGGGGACACTGCCACAGGGGACACTGGCACAATAGGGGACACTGGCACAGGGGACACTGGCACAATAGGGGACACTGCCACAACAGGGGGACACTGCCACAACAGGGGGACGGGGGACACTGGCACAGGGGGCTGCAGGCAGAACAGGGGGACACAGCAGGCAGAACAGGGGGACACAGCAAGCACAGGGGGACACAGCAGGCAGAACGGGGACACAGCAAGTACAGGGGGACACAGCAGGCAGAACAGGGGGACACAGCAGGCACAGGGGGACACAGCAGGCACAGGGGGACACAGCAGGCACAGGGAGACACAGCACAGGGGGGCACAGCAGGCACAGGGGGACACAGCACATAACACTGTCCCCATATGTGGTGTAATAGTATGTAATGTAACTGGAAAGGGGCAGGTAAAAAGTCCTTAAGACACCCCTGCATCATAGACACACCTAGGTTTAGTTTTTTCTTTTTTTCCTGATTTTTGCCCTTTAAATCTGGGTGCGTCTTATATGCCGGAGCGTCTTATACGGCGAAAAATACGGTAGTTACACACCTCCAGATACAATATGTAGCCAATATGTAATTCAGTAGCCAGGTGCCTCACAATAAGCATTACATTCAGGGACATCAAGCAGCAGAATGCAGTAAAGAGGCCCTGTAGTGACATATAGCTGAATGCATTAAAGAGGCCCTGTAGTGACATACAGCAGAATGCAGTAAAGAGGCCCTGTAGTGACATATAGCAGAATGCAGTAAAGAGGCCCTGTAGTGACATATAGCATAATGCAGTAAAGAGGCCCTGTAGTGACATATAGCATAATGCAGTAAAGAGGCCCTGTAGTGACATATAGCAGAATGCAGTAAAGAGGCCCTGTAGTGACATATAGCAAAATGCAGCAAAGAGGCCCAGTAGTGACATAAAGCAGAATGCAGTAAAGAGGCCCTGTAGTGACATATAGCAGAATGCAGTAAAGAGGCCCTGTAGTGACATATAGTAGAATGCAGTAAAGACACCCTGTAGTGACATATAGCAGAATGCAGTAAAGAGGCCCTGTAGTGACATATAGCAAAATGCAGCAAAGAGGCCCAGTAGTGACATAAAGCAGAATGCAGTAAAGAGGCCCTGTAGTGACATATAGCAGGATGCAGTAAAGAGGCCATGTAGTGACATAGAGCAGAATGCAGTAAAGAGGTCCGTAGACTGCAGTGACATATAGTAAAATGCAGTAAAAAGGCTGAGTAGTGACATATAGCAGAATGCAGTGAAGAGGCCCAGTAGTGACATATAGCAGAATGCAGTAAAGAGGCCCTGTAGTGACATATAGCATAATGCAGTAAAGAAGCCCTGTAGTGACATGTAGTTGAATGCATTAAAGAGGCCCTGTAGCGACATATAGCAGAATGCAGTAATGAGGTCCTGTAGTGACATATAGCAGAATGCAGTGAAGAGGCCCAGTAGTAACATATACCAGAATGCAGTAATGAGGTCCTGTAGTGACACATAGCAGAATGCAGTGAAGAGGCCCAGTAGTGACATATAGCAGAATGCAGTAATGAGGTCCTGTAGTGACATATAGCAGAATGCAGTGAAGAGGCCCAGTAGTGACATATAGCAGAATGCAGTGAAGAGGCCCAGTAGTGACATATAGCAGAATGCAGTAATGAGGTCCTGTAGTGACATATAGCAGAATGCAGTGAAGAGGCTCAGTAGTGACATATAGCAGAATGCAGTAATGAGGTCCTGTAGTGACATATAGCAGAATGCAGTAATGCAGTAATGCAGTAATGTACACCAAAACCCGCAAGCAGATCCACAAAACACTAGCGGTTTTTGGAGCAGATTTCAGAGTGATTCTAGGCATGTTTAGAGTTGTGTTCTAAACATACCTAGTGGTTTTGGGTGCGTTTTTGTGTAGCAGATTACACATATTGTTACAGTAAAAGCTGTTACTGAACAGCTTCTGTAACAAAAACGCCTGGCAAACAGCTCTGATGTAGCGTTTTTCAGAGCGGTTTGCATTACCCCTATTCTTTACATTGAGGCAGAAACACTTCTGCAAACCGCAAACATTTGCGGTTTGCTACAAACCTCAAACTGCTGGTGTGCACCATCCCATTGAAATACATTAGTCAAGCTGTTTTACAGGCGGATGCGGCCGGTGGATTGCATCCAAAACCGCTCGATGTGCACTGGGCCTCTCTGACACTTTCAGCCACTGCCCAGGAGCAAACATGCAGATCAGGTGTTCTGACTGAAGACAAAATAGATTACCTGCATGCTGGTTTCTGGTGTGTGATTCAGACACTACTTCAGCATAACAGATCAGCAGGAGTGAGGGAACTGGTATTGTTGAAAGGCTACTTAAGTGAGAAGAACATGGAGGCTACCAGGTTTATTTGCTTTTAAACAATACCAGTTGCCTGGCATCCCAGAAAAACAATTTTGATGCAGTAGTGTTTGATTTAAACCAGAAACAAGCATGTGCGTCAACTTATCAGATGCAACAATAATGTGAGAAAAATGTGATGTGATGCATGTTTGTTTAAGGACTATGGCTAAACGCATTAGAGGCATTAGAGCATGATAGGCAGTCAATTGGTATTGATTAATAGCGGTATGGACAGATATATCCGTCCATAAAAACATGCTGTGAACAGTATAAACGTGCATACACATCAAACAAACACAGAACATTTATATAGCGCTTTTCTCCTGGCGGACTCAAAGCGCCAGAGCTGCAGCCACTAGGACGTGGCAGTAGCAGTGTTAGGGAGACTTGCCCAAGGTCTCCTACTGAATAGGTGCTGGCTTACTGAACAGGCAGAGCCAAGATTCGAATCCAGGTCTCCTGTGTCAGAGGCAGAGCCCTTAACCATTACACTTTCCAGCCACTGTGTACACATTTTGGCAAGTTACAGGGAAAAAAAAGTTTTAAAAATAAAATGTTATCACTTTTTGCACTTACACACCAAGACGTTGCGTTTTAGGGGACGTTATGGTCGCATAACGTGCCCCTAACGCAACGTATGGTGGTGTTGAAGTTGGACGTCAGATTGAGCTGCATTATGCAGCTCTCAAAGCAGCCGTTCCAGGTTAGTGATAGGAAGTCCGGATCTTTTTAAGCATTCGGATCATTTGAATCGGATCATTGAAAAGATCCGGATCTTTGACTCGAATCATGATTTGAATCATTTTACTAGGGAAGCAGACTGGGTGAAATGACTAGCAGGACAGGACTTTCCAGAAAAGATCCGGATCAAATGAACGATTCGTTCATGATCCGGACAGAGTCTCTGCAGTGCAGTGAATATTAATTAGCCATGTGGCTGGCTGCGGAGGAGGAGGGGAGACCTCCTCCTCCAACATTACTGAGCATGTGCAAGCAGTCTAATGCCGCTTAGCTCAGTATAATGTACAGCATGCAGCACTTTGTTTAAACGTGCTGCGTTACTATGTAACGCAACGTGGGCACTGTGAGCAGCACAATTGATTTTACAGTGCTGTGAGTTAGGCTGCGTTACTGGCTGCTGTAACGTGGGACTTTAACGTCCCACTGTGAAACCAGCCTAAAAGGAAACCTCAATATCCTTCTCATTGCGGGTTCACTTTAAAGAAAAACTGTAGTGAGCTATATATATATATATAAATATATATTGTATGTATGTATGTATATATATATATATTGTATGTATGTATGTATATAATTATTGTCACATTTCACAATACAAGTTTACAGCCTGCCCTTCTGTAAAAAGGTTATGAAAATATATAACAATCACACCAGGAACAAGCATGCAGCAACTCAACACAGGAAACCGATTAAAAAAATTATATATGCTGCATGCTGGTTCATGGTCTACAGCAACAACCATTCAAGGCATAGGAACACAAGGAATAACCGGCAAATGGCATTAATTCATACAAAATAAATATGTAATCCACAATATACTTCTTGCTTCAGTTGTGGGCTAAAATTACTACACATATTTCGCTTTAACTTCAGTTGAGCATGATTATACATTTGCAACTGCATATGTTAATACGATTACATTGTTTACTATAAATACATAAAAACTCACACATACTGTCGCAGCTTGGTCAGCTTCTTGCGCAGCCTTAGCCTGATAATTGCAAATCGCTTTCGACATTGCTCTGCAGAATTCTTTTTTGGTACGAACATCTGTCTTGCCAACTCTGGGTAAAAGGGGACCACCTCTTGGACAAGCACCAAATTCTCAGCATCTGAGAACCTTACTCCCACCTTACCCTTGGTTGTTTGGTGCTTGTCCTCTGTGACGTGCTGTGGCTGGCTGAGTTATGAGAACTCGGGCTGCGGCGACTGTGGTGGCAGTGACTGCCACCTCTCGGACTCCGGCAGGGAGTGCGGCAACGGGGACTGCAGCTGGCACTGCGCCCATGGCTGTGGCTTTCAGTGCGGCCATGGCTGTCAGTGCGGCCACGGCTGCAGCTGTCACTGTGGTCACAGCCACTACGCCGATGTGCAGGGAGATTCAGGGTGGGTGACTGCGCCTGAGAAGACACATGCCTCCTTTCGCTTCTCCGCAATTGCTGCCTCCTGCCTTGCTCCATGTCTACCCACAACCACCTACCCCCCCCCCCCCCCCAAAAAAAAACCTTTTATACACACTAAACAGGCCAATTGAAAACAGCAGGAAAATAAATTACACACTGCGCGTAAAGAATATTGCACGCAATTAATTATGCCATATTTTATTAACTTACATGTTTCACAGCACCATTGCGGATTTCAGTACCAAAGTCTATCTGCTTAACATACAAAGCGCCAGAATTATCATGTGCAAAGCGCGCTTATCGTGTGAAACGCAACTCCGTATGCGCAATAAAAATTATCACGTGAGCTAAACTGTTCACACGCAACACGTTCGCACAACTGTTTACGTGCACGTTTGCTCGTGAAAGCTTTAACACGTGATAACTGTGTTATCACGCTTTAGTGAAATGAGCCATATGTGTTTGCATCCCGCCACGGACCGCGAACAGCTGATTTCCCTGGGAACTGTCTGCCGGCAAACCATTCGTACCATCTCCAGTTAACACTTAAAAATCTGAATTGTATATGTATATATATATATATATATATATATAAACTTAAAGCTAAAAATTAACATACTGCTGATTTGTTAGTTTGAATTGCTGCCCTTTACAGAGTTAAATATATATAACCAAACTGGGGAAAAAATGAAAAAAAATCTATTATTGGGGAAGTATGACAGAAGTGAATAAACTAGGATTGCTGGAAATTATAGGAACCAAGGGCTGTGGCTTGTTCACAGGCAGACAAACATGCTGTATCCTGTGTGCATTCCTGTGTTGAAAACAAGCCCAAGCAGCACAGCGAAATTCCTGCATCATTATATCTCCAGGGCTTAATCTGCAGTCACATAGCGAACAATTATATACTAGCAAATATAGCAGCTTTTGTAATTACTTCCCTGGAGGTTCAGTTCTGCAACAAAGATATTTTTCTTGGGAAGAAGGATCAGAATTTCATTATTTGGGGGGGGGGGGGGGGGGGGGGGGGGGCACTGGTTTCTGTTTTTTTACACAACAACTAAAACTCTGAATCTAATAATAATAGCAAAAGCTCCAAAGTTTATGCTACATACACGCTTGAGATAAAAGTCTTTGAAAAGGCAGGATTACAGATATCCGAACTTTTTGGGCCTATCCGGACCGGATTTGAATTCCAGATAGCTGGCAAAATCTGGATAGCTATCTGCAGATAGTTAGGCGCATAATGCGGATAAAATGGAAAAGCGGAGGAGCGCTCCATAGTGTAAAACAGATTTATTTAGATTAAAAAGCGCATAAAACAATTGCACTTACTAGAAAGTAGATGCATAAAAGCATATCAATTTAGGGCAAAGCCCTATTCCTGAAACCCTGGGAGGGGGCCGCCTTCTACGTACTCCGTGGCCTGCGGAGATCGTGGTCCACATGGAAGGGACAGGAAGTGGCTGACAGGAGGGTCATCCATTTGCCCGCACACCCACGGTGCCCAGAAGCGCAAGATTTCCCTTCGCTGCATAATGCGGATATCCGCAGATATCCGGGGTTATCCGGATCCGAAATACTGTAAATAAGGTGATGACGTCCTGGAGCCAATCAGAGGGCTCCCAGCAGAAGCCCTAGCAACCAATCACAGAGGGGGACCGTGGCCGGCACCACCTGACCTCATTGAGCTAATCAGAGGCCTCCCAGCCTAAGCCCTGGCACCGAATCACAGAAAGGAACACTGGCCAGCCCCCCTGTATAATAAGGAGGGCTGCCATGATGAGACAGATCATCCTGGCTTGCTAAATGCACACTGAGAGACATGCTCCAGTGCTGGTGGCCTACACAGTTATAAACCTAAAGCTGGTCATTGATTAACCCCTTCACTACTCTATAGTTAAATCATTAATTAGCTTGATTGATGTCTCAAAGTGTGACAGTTAGAGTGTGTGCTGCAGTGCTGCAGTGCTGCTGTGCCAAGGGCTGTACACATTGATAAGCTGTTCAGTGATTAACCCCTTCACTATCATTACACTATAGTTAAATCGTTAATTACCTTGATTGATGTCATAGTGTGACAGTTAGCGTGTGTGCTGCTGCAGCTGCTATGTGTCTGTGTGTGTGCTGTGCACACACCAGGCCAGCTGCTGCCTGCCACGTGCAAACACGCGCAAAGTTCCAAGTGCAAAGTGCCACATGCAAACATGTGCAAAGTGCAAAGTGACACGTGCAAAGTGACACGTGCAAACACGTGCAAACTGCAATGGGCCATGTGCAAACACTTGCAAAGTGCAAAGTGCCACCTGCAAACACGTGCAAAGTGCAAAGTGCCACATGCAAAGTGCCAAGTGAAAAGTGCCACGTGCAAAGTGAAAACACGTGCAAAGTGCCACGTGCCACATGAAAACACGTGCAAAGTGCAAAGTGCCACTTTGCACGTGGCACTTTGCACATGTTTGCATGTGGCACTTTGCACATGTTTGCATGTGGCACTATGCAGTTTGCACGTGGCACTTTGCACGTGGCACTTTGCACGTGTTTGCATGTGGCACTTTGCACGTGTTTGCACTTTGCACGTGTTTGCACTTTGCAAGTGGGACTTTGCACTTTGCATGTGTTTGCACATGGCACTTTGCACTTTGCACATGGCACTTTGCACGTGGCACTTTGCACGTGTTTTCACGTGACACTTTGCAGTTTGCATGTGGCACTTTGCACGTGGCATTTTGCACGTGTTTGCACGTGACACTTTGCACGTGTTTGCACTTTGCACGTGTTTGCATGTGGCACTTTGCACGTGTTTGCATGTGGCACTTTTAACTTTGCACTTGGCACTTTGCATGTGGCACTTTGCACTTGGCACTTTGCACGTGGCACTTTGCACATGTTTGCACGTGGCACTTTGCACGTGTTTGCACTTTGCATGTGGCACGTTGTACGTGTTTGCACGTGGCACTTTGCATGTGTTTGCACTTTGCACATGGCACTTTGCACTTTGCACGTGTTTGCACGTGGCACTTTGCACATGGCACTTTGCACTTTGCACGTGTTTGCACGTGGCACTCTGCGCGTGGCACTTTACACGTGGCACTTTGCACGTGGCACTTTGCACGTGTTTGCACGTGGCACTTTGCACGTGGCACTTTGCACGTGGCACTTTTCACTTTGCACGTGTTTGCACGTTGCACTTGGCACTTTGCACTTGAAACTTTGCACATGGCACTTTGCACGTTGGACTTTGGACACAATGTGGGCTGCACGACCGCTGTCTGGAACCTAGGCCTGATGTTAATTGACAGCCATTTATTTAGTTTTTTGGGGGATTTTAAGTCCCCACATCATCAATTATTGTTTCGCTTTAAAAAATTATGATGCTACATGCCTCATTTACCCTCAAAAACGTTCTGAAAGCAATTTAAAGGGCCACGTCAGGGTTTTCTATATACGCATTTGCCCGGATACCCCGGATAGTAGGGTAGTTTACCCGATTCTATTGGATACTTAACAGTTCGGATCTAGATATCCGGTCTGGATCCGGATATCTGGGTATCTGGATCCAGGTCAACACGGATTTTGAAAAGGGGTATCCGAGCACCCCTGATCAGTATCTGCAAAAGATCCGTTCCTGCAAAAGATCCGTTCCTGCAAAATGCATTCATAGTCTATGATATCTGCAGATCTCATACACACCTTGTTTAACAGACATTCAACTGCAGATCAGACAATCATCTGCAGATCTGAAGAGCCATCCTGGTGGATCTGATCTGCAGATGAATGTCCGTTAAACAAGGTGTGTATGAGATCTGCAGATATCATAGACTATGAATGCATTTTGCAGGAACGGATCTTTTGCAGGAACTGATCTTTTGCAGATACTGATCTTTTGCATGTGTACAGCATCTTTGTGTACAGCATATTGCAAACATTTTTATCTGATGGGGAGTTCAGCTCAATAGAGACTGTGTAGAGTATGCTCTCATACTACATGGAATGGGGTAAAATTGGTCTGTAATCTTGCCTTTTCCAGAGACTTTTATCTCAAGTTTGTATGTAGCATTTGTCTTTTAGGCTGATTAATTGCAGGACCCTTTAGGGTACGTTTCCACTACAGCGAATCTGCATGCGTTTTCTGCATGCAGATTTGCATAACCCATTACAAATAATGGGACTGTTTCCATTTGTGCGGTATTCTGTGCGGTTTGTCGTGCAGAAAAAATCTGCATGGCAGAACCATCAAAATTCGCACACTGCACACCTGCTTGCGATTCGTCGATAATGTAACTAAATAGGAAAACCGCAAGCATTTTAGTCTTGCGGTTTTCCCAGCGTTTCCACGTGCGTTTTTGCTTAAAAACCTATGTCAATGCTTGCTGGCATTGACGCGGTTAAAATTGCGTTGTGAAAACTGCGAGCGATTCTGCGTGAAAATCCACACAGAAACGGCAACGAAACCGCAACCGCATGCGGATTCGTTGCCGCAATTTTCCCGCAGAAATCACGCCACAGTAGAGGAAACGTACCCTTACAGAATATGCTTGCTGCACAGAATAAGAGTTACAGATAGCCCAGCAAGCTCATGGTGAACTGGATCTCCTAGGAGTGTGTAAGTGGTTGAAAGAGACCAGAAAGCCTCCTTACTTAAATGAGATGAAAATCAGAATAAGCACAGTGATTCTTTCTGGCCGCTAGGGCTTTGTCGCAGTCTCACTGCTTTTGCTATAAAATTATAATAAGTAAACTTAATAGTAATTTAATTAATAATAAATTAATTGGTAGATTTAAGTTAAAGGAAAAGTGTGCTTTGCATACATCCTTCAAAATGTTAAGGCATATTAAAGAAGTTTGTGTTGTCATCATCAGTATAATTGCTTGTAACCATCAACATAATTTTATGTATTCACCTCGTCTTGTGATGTCTCGTTGGGCGGCAGCATTGCGATGATCAGGGGACATCAAGACATGGCAGTGAATCGAACCTAGTTCCAGCTGAAATGGCGTGGTAAATCGGGATCGAAATGCCACGTTTGCGCAATCGATTGTAATAGACGGTAACCATGTGATGTTAAAGGCTCCCATTCACTTGATGGGAACATTTAACCGAGAAGTCCGGGTGTTAACCGGCCTTTATACAAGTAACATACAGGTCATATGTATAACGCAAATTACACAAACCACCTAATATGTGTCATGTAGTTTGCATTACACTCAAAATTAAGTGAACACTCTGTGCACGTAATTTTGCTGTTTTTAGTAAACAGACTAGTTTGTATGGAGTATTCTTTGTATTGTGAAAATACCTGTCTTTGCTGAAATAGCTGATAGATCTGTTACACAATTAATTAACCTCTTGAGGACCACAGTGTTAAACCCCCCTAAAGACCAGACCATTTTTTTACTAATTTGGCCACTGCAGCTTTAAGGCCAAGCTGCAGGGCCACACAACACAGCACACAAGTGATCCCCCTTTTCTCCCCACCAACAGAGCTCTTTGTTGGTGGGGTCTGATAGTGTCACACGGCTGTCCCCAGTATAGTGCTGCTGCAGATCGCAGCGCTGTACAAGGTAATTAGACAGCGATCACCACTTGGAGACTGAAGACAAAGCTCCGTCCCACCTACCAAGCAGGATATGCGCGTGCAGCCTGCGCGCAATCTCCTGCAAACTGAATCCCCAGGACTTTACGCCAATTGGCGTTAGGCGGTCCTGGGGCTGCCACCGCAGCCACGCCCACCGGCGTGACGCGGTCGGCAATCAGTTAAGGAAGTACCAAGTCGTGATGAGTTAGAATGTCGCATAAAGATGGCCCGAACATTTAGTTGGCGGACAATTCCCAGGGAAATTTAGCTGTTCGTGTCCGCAACGGGATTTTTGTGGCGATTAGGACACCGCAGTGGAAGATACTAGGCCAAAATTGAGGGAGAGTTGGCGGGCACTCGGGGTAGGTAGGTAATAAACACCCAGAACACTATGTGCTCAGGACAGATGCAGAGCAGCAGGTTCAACAAAAAAGTAGCATGGAGAAGATCCGGCACTATGGTGTTTAATACAGCAACAATTTGTAGACAGTGGCATAAAAAAGATGGTCATGATGAACATAGCAGAGCATAACATCCAAGCATAATGGCAAACAGTGGCGGTAATGCCAAAAAATGTGTCTAACTTGGTACCTGGGTGTAGGTGGGAGGTAGCGGTGGTGGGTGCCAGAGGGTGTACGGCCCGACGACCGTTTCGCGTGGCTTACGCCAAGCTTTCTCTAAGGTGCAGGTGCAACAAATGCTGGAAGAGCGGCGGGGCATATAAAGCGTGTTGGAAGTATACTTCCGGTCCGCCGCAGTTGGATCCGCCCCTTCTGGAACTGCTGGCCAAAATTGGCCAATCCCCAGCTGAGTATCGTGGGACGCATGAAGTGACGCATGCGCAGTCGCATGTACGCGTCAAGGTGACGTCCGCTCACGCTAGTTAGCTCGTAAGCGTCACTGGTGGGGGCGGGAACTATACCGCATGGACAGTCGCGTGCACGCGTCAAAGTGACGTGCGTGCACGCTAACTAATCCCAACCCACATCAGCCTTTTCGGCACATGGAGCTGCTGTGACGCGCTCAAATCGCGTGCCAAATAAAAACCATAACAACCTCGGTGTTGCCAAAACAGATGGGGACATCGAGGGGAGGCAGCTAGTAGTGGATGCACTCCAAATGGATGGGTGGACCATTTCCACCAAGGACTGAAGCACAATGCGTCAATGCTGAGCTGCAGGGTAAGGCAGAGCCAGGGAGGGGAAGAGGAGGATGACAAGTGATACCCAAGAAGAAAAGAGTGGAAGGTGGTGAGGTGTGAGTGGGGAATAAAAAGGATGAAGAAGGGAAAAAAGAGGGAAGGGGTGCTTGGATACACCAAGTAGAAGAGAGGCTGCAGATCGCAGAACGGCCACCAAGTGGAGAGAGACAGACAATCTCTGAAGCGGCCCATCCTCCTTAATAGAACAAAATTATTGGTTCATTAATTTTAATTTTAATTTAATATGATTCCATTAAAAACCATCACTTAATGTTGGTAAAAGGAATATAGATAAAAAATAGAGGATAAAGAACCGCTGAAGGATTGTAAGGGCAACAAGAAGCGGCCTAGGGAGAATGTACAGGGGTTCATATAAGGAGCACAAAGAACCCCTGAAAGAATGATCAGGGGTCAAGAAAACAGGCCAGATCTACATAGTCGTTAAGACCCAAGGAACCCATTGCATCAGTGCGTAGGATCCAATGCGCCTCTTGTCTGAGCAATAATTTTTTCCTGTCGCCTCCTCTACGGGGGGCATCACAGGACTCAATGCAAGCAAATGACAAGAGATTGGGATTGCTTTGGTGAACAGTTGACATGTGTTCAACAATCCTTGGGCATCCTTTGTTTTTAGGAAGCAAGCGTATGTGCTCCAGGATGCGTTCCTTCACCATCCTGGTGGTTTTGCCAATGTAGAATCTGTGGCATGGGCACCACAGAGCGTACACAACAAATTTTGTTCTACAAGTGGCAAAAAATGTGATGTTGTGTTGCACTGGGCCTAAAGTAAAAGACTTGCCAGTTCTCATGAACCGGCAGGCTTTACAGAAGCCGCATCTATGATTGCCTATGGAGGCAAAATCGCTCAGCCAAGTGCGTTGTGGATGCTCGCGAAAATCACTGTGCACCAAAAGATCACCAATAGTTGGTGCTTTCTTAAAGGTGATTAGGGGTTGAGAAGGTAGAATACTTTTAAGAGTCGGGTCCTCCAAGAGGAGAGACCAATTTCTACTGAAGGCCCATTTAATTTGATTGGCCATAGGGGAAAAGTCAAACGAGAAAACCCCTGACTGTTTAGTTGTGCTATCTCGCCTTCTCCTCTTGATAAGGTCTGATCTTTCCTTACCAAGGGCCCTATTAATGGCCAGATCAAGATTTTTTGCTTCGTATCCTCGAATGAGGAGTCTTTGTTTCAATTCTTCTGCCTGATGGAGGAAGTCTTGAAGTGTGCTATTATTCCTGCGAAGTCGCAGGAATTGGCCGTAAGGGAGAGAGGTGATAACGTGCTGAGGGTGGTAGCTTTTGCTATGTAAGATGGTATTGGAGGAGGTAGGTTTACAATAACCCTTTGTAACAATTTTCCCATCTGAAATGGCCAGTTCCAGATCAAGAAAACTGACCTTGTCAACTGACCATTCCATAGTGAAGAGCATGTTTACGTCATTACAGTTTAAATACTCCAAAAAGCCTTGCAAAAGTGGAATACCACCCGACCAAAAGATCAAGACATCGTCCACGTACCTGGACCACATCCTCAAAGCCGAGCGATAAGGATTATTGGGGGAATGAATGTAAAGTTCTTCCCATGCCCCTAAAAACAGGTTGGCATAGGTACAAGCGACCGGAGTCCCCATCGCTGTACCGGAGACCTGCTGGTACCAAGTGTCCCCAAATAAAAAGGCGTTATGGGAGAGAATGAATTCCAAACATTCGCACACAAACGTATTGTAAGAAGCATCCTTTGCAGTGTATCTGTCAAGGAACATCCTCACGGCGCTGATACCATCAGCATGTGGGATCCTACTATAAAGGCTGGTGACATCAATGGTCACCAACAGGTCTCCCTCAAACCACGATGAGGACTCAAGGCCCTCCAGCACATCTATGGTGTCTCCAAGGTGTGAGGGGACATGAAGAAGTAAAGGCCGGAGGATGTGGTCCAGGTACCTGGAGAGTCTCTCCGTGACCGCCCCCAGGCCTGAAACAATTGGTCGGCCTGGGGGATCGGTCAGGGATTTATGGATCTTAGGAAGGCAGTACCAGACGGGTTTAACTGGAAAAGCAGGGAGAAGGTTGTTAGCTAATGCATGAGTGAGGAAGCCTTGTTCGGCTCCTCTCCTCAACAGTGATCTCAGAGCAGAGTGGTACATTGTGGTAGGATCTTTTTTCAGTAGTTTGTAAATGGAAGTGTCTTTTGGTCGGGTGGTATTCCACTTTTGCAAGGCTTTTTGGAGTATTTAAACTGTAATGACGTAAACATGCTCTTCACTATGGAATGGTCAGTTGACAAGGTCAGTTTTCTTGATCTGGAACTGGCCATTTCAGATGGGAAAATTGTTACAAAGGGTTATCGTAAACCTACCTCCTCCAATACCATCTTACATAGCAAAAGCTACCACCCTCAGCACGTTATCACCTCTCTCCCTTACGGCCAATTCCTGCGACTTCGCAGGAATAATAGCACACTTCAAGACTTCCTCCATCAGGCAGAAGAATTGAAACAAAGACTCCTCATTCGAGGATACGAAGCAAAAAATCTTGATCTGGCCATTAATAGGGCCCTTGGTAAGGAAAGATCAGACCTTATCAAGAGGAGAAGGCGAGAAAGCACAACTAAACAGTCAGGGGTTTTCTCGTTTGACTTTTCCCCTATGGCCAATCAAATTAAAAGGGCCTTCAGTAGAAATTGGTCTCTCCTCTTGGAGGACCCGACTCTTAAAAATATTCTACCTTCTCAACCCCTAATCACCTTTAAGAAAGCACCAACTATTGGTGATCTTTTGGTGCACAGTGATTTTCGCGAGCATCCACAACGCACTTGGCTGAGCGATTTTGCCTCCATAGGCAATCATAGATGTGGCTTCTGTAAAGCCTGCCGGTTCATGAGAACTGGCAAGTCTTTTACTTTAGGCCCAGTGCAACACAACATCACATTTTTTGCCACTTGTAGAACAAAATTTGTTGTGTACGCTCTGTGGTGCCCATGCCACAGATTCTACATTGGCAAAACCACCAGGATGGTGAAGGAACGCATCCTGGAGCACATACGCTTGCTTCCTAAAAACAAAGGATGCCCAAGGATTGTTGAACACATGTCAACTGTTCACCAAAGCAATCCCAATCTCTTGTCATTTGCTTGCATTGAGTCCTGTGATGCCCCCCGTAGAGGAGGCGACAGGAAAAAATTATTGCTCAGACAAGAGGCGCATTGGATCCTACGCACTGATGCAATGGGTTCCTTGGGTCTTAACGACTATGTAGATCTGGCCTGTTTTCTTGACCCCTGATCATTCTTTCAGGGGTTCTTTGTGCTCCTTATATGAACCCCTGTACATTCTCCCTAGGCCGCTTCTTGTTGCCCTTACAATCCTTCAGCGGTTCTTTATCCTCTATTTTTTATCTATATTCCTTTTACCAACATTAAGTGATGGTTTTTAATGGAATCATATTAAATTAAAATTAAAATTAATGAACCAATAAATTTGTTCTATTAAGGAGGATGGGCCGCTTCAGAGATTGTCTGTCTCTCTCCACTTGGTGGCCGTTCTGCGATCTGCAGCCTCTCTTCTACTTGGTGTATCCAAGCACCCCTTCCCTCTTTTTTCCCTTCTTCATCCTTTTTATTCCCCACTCACACCTCACCACCTTCCACTCTTTTCTTCTTGGGTATCACTTGTCATCCTCCTCTTCCCCTCCCTGGCTCTGCCTTACCCTGCAGCTCAGCATTGACGCATTGTGCTTCAGTCCTTGGTGGAAATGGTCCACCCATCCATTTGGAGTGCATCCACTACTAGCTGCCTCCCCTCGATGTCCCCATCTGTTTTGGCAACACCGAGGTTGTTATGGTTTTTATTTGGCACGCGATTTGAGCGCGTCACAGCAGCTCCGTGTGCCGAAAAGGCTGATGTGGGTTGGGATTAGTTAGCGTGCACGCACGTCACTTTGACGCGTGCACGCGACTGTCCATGCGGTATAGTTCCCGCCCCCACCAGTGACGCTTACGAGCTAACTAGCGTGAGCGGACGTCACCTTGACGCGTACATGCGACTGCGCATGCGTCACTTCATGCGTCCCACGATACTCAGCTGGGGATTGGCCAATTTTGGCCAGCAGTTCCAGAAGGGGCGGATCCAACTGCGGCGGACCGGAAGTATACTTCCAACACGCTTTATATGCCCCGCCGCTCTTCCAGCATTTGTTGCACCTGCACCTTAGAGAAAGCTTGGCGTAAGCCACGCGAAACGGTCGTCGGGCCGTGCACCCTCTGGCACCCACCACCGCTACCTCCCACCTACACCCAGGTACCAAGTTAGACACATTTTTTGGCATTACCGCCACTGTTTGCCATTATGCTTGGATGTTATGCTCTGCTATGTTCATCATGACCATCTTTTTTATGCCACTGTCTACAAATTGTTGCTGTATTAAACACCATAGTGCCGGATCTTCTCCATGCTACTTTTTTGAAGATACTAGGCCGCAATTATTTCTCAATAAAGGCGATACCCAAACTGTACCATGATGTTAAAAGGCAAGTGGTGTCATCTCTGGCACACAGCATTGGGTCGAGGGTCCATCTGACCATGGATGCCGGGTCTGCAGGTATATTACTTATACGGCACATTGGGTAAACCTGCTGACCGCTGGAAAGCATGGAGAATGTGGATGTGCAGAGGAGTCGGTGACACCCCCACGGCTCGCAGGCAGGCCTGCTGCCACCTCCTCTTCTTCTCCTCTTCTTCTCCTCTTATTCCTCCTGCTACATCCTCTTCGCTGTCGTCCTCCTCCTCGGCTGAATCCTACTCTACTGGTGCTGCTTTCTCTTTACAAACTGCACACACCCAGCTCCCCAGGGCCTATTTAGCATGCCAGGTATGCTGGTGTCACGCCATCTTGGATATGTCTTGCCTCAAAGCTGAGAGTCACACCGGACCAGCACTCCTGGCTGCTTTGAACAAACAGGTGGATCAGTGACTGACCCCGCACCAACTGGAGATTGGCAACGTGGTGTGTGACAACAGAAGCAATCTCTTGTCGGCTTTGAGTTTGGACAAGTTGACACGTGCCTTGCATAGCACATGTGCTGATTCTTTTAATCCAACAATTTGTGTGCAAGTTCCCAGGCTTACAGGAGGTCCTGAAGCAGTCCAGAAAGGTGTGTGGGAATTTCAGGCATTCCTACACAGCCATGGCATGCTTCTCCAATATTCAGTGGGAAAAGAACTTGCCAGTGAGGCGCTACATTTGCGATAGCCCAAATCACTGGAATTCACCGCTCCTCATGTTTGACCGCCTGCTACAACAGGAGAAAGTCGTCAACGAGTATCAGTACAGCTACAGTGCAAGGGCAGGCTATGGGGGGCTGGGGATTTTTTTGATGAGGTACTGAACACTCATGCATAACACCTGCAGGCTTATGTGTCCATTTGAGGAGGTGACAAACCTGGTCAGTCGCAGTGAAGGTGCCATCAGCGAACTGATCCCATACACTTTCTTCCTGGAGAGTGCCTTGCGTTGAGTGGTGGATCAAGCTGTAAAGGAGCGTGAACAGGAAAAGGAAGAGTTGTGGCAACCATCACCACTAGAACCAGATTTGTTGTCAATAGAAACACACGATTGGTTCGCACGATGGCCAGGGGCCCCGGACCTCTCTCACTGGCCGGGGTCCCAAGGCCAATGCGCGATACCTGGAGGGGAGTGCAGGTGGGCCTGGACCTCTCACACCCAGGCTCTGGACCTCTCACATCCAAAAAACCCACCAACACTGCCTCCATACTGAATGCTAAATTCGACACACACAAGCAATAGAACACAGCAATACATGCATGCAGCTACATTTGAGTCGTCAGCAGGTGCTCGTCAGCCAATCAGGATGCACTGTCATACACCCTTTACCTGCCATACCACATCTAGCAGCCATTAGCATTCAGGTGGGAGGCTTCAGTTGGACGCAAATCGCAAGATTGCATCGCTAGCAGGACCGCCCCGTGCAGGCATCCCTCCCACAGGGGTCCCTCCCTAACCGCTCACCTGTCCGCCATGTCCTAGAGCTGAAAAAAAAACGTTTAAAAACACACGATTGGTTCGCACGATGGCCAGGGGCCCCGGACCTCTCTCACTGGCCAGGGGCCCCGGACCTCTCTCACTGGCCGGGGCCCCAAGGCCAATGCGCGATACCTGGAGGGGAGTGCAGGTGGGCCTGGACCTCTCACACCCAGGCTCTGGACCTCTCACATCCAGAAAACCCACCAACACTGCCTCCATACTGAATGCTAAATTCGACACACACAAGCAATAGAACACAGCAATACATGCATGCAGCTACATTTGAGTCGTCAGCAGGTGCTCGTCAGCCAATCAGGATGCACTGTCATACACCCTTTACCTGCCATACCACATCTAGCAGCCATTAGCATTCAGGTGGGAGGCTTTAGTTGGACGCAAATCGCAAGTGTTGGTGGGTTTTCTGGATGTGAGAGGTCCAGAGCCTGGGTGTGAGAGGTCCAGGCCCACCTGCACTCCCCTCCAGGTATCGCGCATTGGCCTTGGGGCCCCGGCCAGTGAGAGAGGTCCGGGGCCCCTGGCCATCGTGCGAACCAATCGTGTGTTTTTAAACGTTTTTTTTTTCAGCTCTAGGACATGGCGGACAGGTGAGCGGTTAGGGAGGGACCCCTGTGGGAGGGATGCCTGCACGGGGCGGTCCTCCTAGCGACGCAATCTTGCGATTTGCGTCCAACTGAAGCCTCCCACCTGAATGCTAATGGCTGCTAGATGTGGTATGGCAGGTAAAGGGTGTATGACAGTGCATCCTGATTGGCTGACGAGCACCTGCTGACGACTCAAATGTAGCTGCATGCATGTATTGCTGTGTTCTATTGCTTGTGTGTGTCGAATTTAGCATTCAGTATGGAGGCAGTGTTGGTGGGTTTTCTGGATGTGAGAGGTCCAGAGCCTGGGTGTGAGAGGTCCAGGCCCACCTGCACTCCCCTCCAGGTATCGCGCATTGGCCTTGGGGCCCCGGCCAGTGAGAGAGGTCTGGGGCCCCTGGCCATCGTGCAAACCAATCGTGTGTTTTTAAATGTTTTTTTTTCAGCTCTAGGACATGGCGGACAGGTGAGCGGTTAGGGAGGGACCCCTGTGGGAGGGATGCCTGCACGGGGCGGTCCTGCTAGCGACGCAATCTTGCGATTTGCGTCCAACTGAAGCCTCCCACCTGAATGCTAATGGCTGCTAGATGTGGTATGGCAGGTAAAGGGTGTATGACAGTGCATCCTGATTGGCTGACGAGCACCTGCTGACGACTCAAATGTAGCTGCATGCATGTATTGCTGTGTTCTATTGCTTGTGTGTGTCGAATTTAGCATTCAGTATGGAGGCAGTGTTGGTGGGTTTTCTGGATGTGAGAGGTCCAGAGCCTGGGTGTGAGAGGTCCAGGCCCACCTGCACTCCCCTCCAGGTATCGCGCATTGGCCTTGGGGCCCCGGCCAGTGAGAGAGGTCCGGGGCCCCTGGCCATCGTGCGAACCAATCGTGTGTTTTTAAACGTTTTTTTTTCAGCTCTAGGACATGGCGGACAGGTGAGCGGTTAGGGAGGGACCCCTGTGGGAGGGATGCCTGCACGGGGCGGTCCTGCTAGCGACGCAATCTTGCGATTTGCGTCCAACTGAAGCCTCCCACCTGAATGCTAATGGCTGCTAGATGTGGTATGGCAGGTAAAGGGTGTATGACAGTGCATCCTGATTGGCTGACGAGCACCTGCTGACGACTCAAATGTAGCTGCATGCATGTATTGCTGTGTTCTATTGCTTGTGTGTGTTGTTGTCAATAGAGATGGCCCGAACGGTTCGCCGGCGAAGGCGAACTTTCCCGGAAGTTCGATTCACCCCATAATGCTCCATTAGGGTCAACTTTGACCCTCTACATCACAGTCAGCAGGCACATTGTAGCCAATCAGGCTACACTCAGTCCTGGAGCCACTCCCCCTTTATATAAGGCAGGCTCTGCGAGCCATTACACTCACTTGTGTGCCTGCAATAGTGAGAGTAGGGCGAGCTGCTTCAGACTGTTTCTCCAAGTGAAAGGCTTGTAAGCTTGCTCTTGGCTGAATCTTATTGCTATAATAGCACCCAGCAACAGCTCCTTTCAGAGCTAACCCTGCTCTTGTGTTGTTGTTTTTTCAGTGTGTCACTGACACTTGTGTTGTATAGACAGCTTTTGTAATTCATACTGTGTGCCACTGCCAGCCCAGGCCAATCACAATCAGAAACCTGTGTCAGCTGCGCATAATATATATATATATATATATATATATATATATACCTAGCTGTTGTGTTCAGTGAACACACCTCATCACAGCATATACCTTTACCTAACTGTTGTGTCCAGTGAACCCACCTCATCACAGCATAGACCTAACTGTTGTGTTCAGTGAAAGCACCTCATTACAGCATATACCTGACTGTTGTGTTCAGTGAAACCTCCTCATCACAGCATATACCTGACTGTTGTGTTCAGTGAAACCACCATCACAGCATATACTTGACTGTTGTGTTCAGTGAAACCACCTCATCACAGCATATACCTAACTGTTGTGTCCAGTGAACCCACCTCATCACAGCATAGACCTAACTGTTGTGTTCAGTGAAAGCACCTCATCACAGCATATACCTGACTGTTGTGTTCAGTGAAACCTCCTCATCACAGCATATACCTGGCTGTTGTGTCCAGTGAAACCACCATCACAGCATAAACTTGACTGTTGTGTTCAGTGAAACCACCTCATCACAGCATATACCTGACTGTTGTTTGGACTGGGTAGAAACAAAAAGAACACAGGGACACCGGGAGCCCGATATCGCATGATAACATCTCAGTATTGGGACTAGGTAGTAAAAATCAATATACTCACAAAAGTGGGTTGCTTATGACGGCAACCACTATCTGCACCTGTGGAGAATTACCGTCTCCACTCGGCCTTTAACCTGCTGAGCGGTCTGGACGAGCTCAGCTCGTCCAGTACCGCCGGAGCCTGCCGCTCAGGCCCTGCTGGGCCGATTTGGCTCAAATAAAAAGCAGCACACGCAGCCGGCACTTTGCCAGCCGCGTGTGCTGCCTGATCGCCGCCGCTCAGCAGCGGCGTAAGAGGGTCCCCCCAGCCGCCTGAGCCCAGCGTAGCCGGAACAAAAAGTTCCGGCCAGCGCTAAGGGCTGGATCGGAGGCGGCTGACGTCAGGACGTCGGCTGACGTCCATGACGTCACTCCGCTCGTCGCTATGGCGACGATGTAAGCAAAACAAGGAAGGCTGCTCATTGCGGCCTTCCTTGTTTATTCTGGGCGCCGGAGGCGATCGGAAGAACGCCTCCGGTGCGCCCTCTAGTGGGCTTTCATGCAACCAACTTTCAGTTGGCTGCATGAAATAGTTTTTTTTTTATTAAAAAAAACCCTCCCGCAGCCTCCCTGGCGATCTTAATAGAACGCCAGGCAGGTTAAGGTCGCTGCTCCTGAGAAAAAAGGGGTGTGCTATATAAAGATAGGGACACCCGCCCTAACCAGTAGGGTATGAAATTTCAGGAAATCAGAAAAGTAGGAGGCGCCCTTTAATGTAGCACAATAATGAATAGGTATTTCGAATTCACAAGGTAAGAGTAAATATTCCTACCTGTGATGGAGACTCTCAGGTCGATATATTGTAAAACAATTTATTGACAATTTGGACTAAGCACTTGAACAACGCGTTTCGCGACCACAAGTCGCTTCCTCGGGTCAAATAATCGTGCTTAAAGAAAGAAACAAGGATAGCGCTCAGAACCGTATACATTCCATTAATACAAAAAGTATAAAAAATTAGCATGTGAAAACAAATCATGAGATTAGAGAGACACATCACATCACAAGAATATAAGATATGTCCTAAGGACCTGTTGTGTTCAGTGAAAGCACCTCATCACAGAATATACCTGACTGTGTGTTCAGTGAACCCACCTACCTACGTAAGTGCACGCAGTGTGATATACCACTGTGTGCATACCTGTTAACTGCTGCACCTGTGTGACTGCACATTGTATTAGTCAAATCAGTGCATACCTTTCACTTCATCCCTCCCGATATGGACAAAACAGGTAGAGGAATAGATAGAGGCAGACTCAGAGGAAGGCCACCCGGCAGGTCTGTGCGAGGTTGTGTTGATGTGATTTTGTGTGGCCCTGGGCCAAAGTACAGTGCTCAAAAGGCACGTCCCATCACCTCCCAAGATTATCAGGACGTGCTTGACTATTTAACACAGAACACCTCATCTCCCGCAGCCACCAATGCTACTACAAGCACCACATCCGCTGCATTTGACACTTCGCAGGAGTTATTTGGTGTGGAAATCACTGATTCACAGCCAATACTGCTACAACAAGATGAAGACGCTAAGCAAGTTACACCACCTCATACGTCTGAGTTAGGTGGCGATACTATGGACGTAACGTGCGAGGAGGGGGGTGATGAAGTACCTTGTGTTGGTGCAGTTTTGGAGGTGTCTAAGGAAAGGGAAGCTGGGCAGGATGATTATGATGACGATTATACGGATGCTACGTATGTTCCCAATAGAGGAGATGACCAGGGGGACAGTTCAGAGGGGGAGTCAGAGAGGAGTAGGAGGAGACGAGTCCCTGAAAGAAGCAGAGGGAACTCGTCCTCAGAAACAGCTGGTGGCAGTGTCCGGCGCCATGTATCGCCAGCTATGGACAGCCATCCAACATGCCCTTCAACGTCAGCTGCTGATGCCACCATAGTGCGGCACGTCTATGGTATGATTGCTGCTTCCTTGCAAAAGTCTACTTTACAATCTGTGACTGCAATCATCTGCACGTCTATGGTATGATTGCTGCTTCCTTGCAAAAGTCTACTTTACAATCTGTGACTGCAATCATCTGCACATCTATGGTATGATTGCTGCTTCCTTGCAAAAGTCTACTTTACAATCTGTGACTGCAATCATCTGCACGTCTATGGTATGATTGCTGCATACATTGCTACTAAGACTGTTTAATATAAATTTGAGTAGTTCAGCAGTGTTTGTAAATTCACATATTACATTTGTGAATCCTTGTGTTCCAGCCCAGTGACCACCAATTATTTATGGCAGGGCTGTTTTTGGTAGCCACACCCATCCTCAGCTGAACTGTTTTTCCCAATTTCTAATTGAGAATCACTTTCAATTCCACCATGGTAGCTACATACCTCCCAACTTTTTGAGATGAGAAACCGGGACACTTAAGCCACGCCCCCAACCACACCCCCTGACACACCCCTAGTCAAAAAAATTATATATATATATATTTATATATATATATATATAAATTTTTTGACTGAATGGTGGGGAGAAGGGTGAGGGTGCCCATGGGTGTGGAGGTAAAAAGAAGGATCGAGGCGCCAGACGCGGCTGTGGTGTGCGGGATGCGGGTCAAGCTTGTCCCCCCTCCCTCCGAATGTGCCCCCCAGTGTCACCCTGTATGGCGAGATACGAGCGCAGCAGAGCAGCAGTCTTACCATTCCTCGTCGCATATGGGCATCTCGTCTTCTCCGCTTCCTGTGACGTCACAGGAAGTAGTTGGAAGCAAGAGATGGCCCGTACGCGAGGAAGATGGTAAGACTGCCGCTCTGCTGCGCTCGTATCTCGCCATACAGGGGGACACTGGGGGGCACATTCGGAGGAAGGGGGGACAAGCTTGACCCACATCCCGCACACCACAGCCGCGGCTGGCGCCTCGATCCTTTTTTTTCCTCCCCTGCCTCCTCTGCTGCCTGCCGGGACACAAGGGGGGCTATCCCGGGACAGCGGGACCCCTCCCCCAACCCGTGACGGTCCCGGCGAAAACGGGACGGTTGGGGCCCCTGTAGCTATCATACCTATTTAAGTGCTGGAGCTTGGTCACTCGTGGCCTAGGTCACTTGTGCCATTTAATTTCTAAGTGCCATTTATTACAAAGTGCTTCACAACTTACCAAGAATTTACCAAGAATTCACCCAGGAATTCAAACAGGATTCAACAGCCACAGGACTCTGCTGGAAACTACTACTCTGCATCCACAACTTCCTCCAATGCTATTGCTAAAAATGCCACTGCTGGATATATGTTGCACAGTCATGTAGACTCTGCTTCTTTATTTACACAGGTTTGCTTGCACTAACTGCATACTCATATAAACTGTTTAGTGGTTGGAAACTTCCTGGTTATAATCAGAGACCATTACTATGTTTACTGCACTTTTTCTCATGTTCTGCCTGTCTGCAAATATCTACAAGTTGCATTGCAATATGCATTCCTCCCAGTGTACCACACTCCATATTAATTTCACCTGCTCTGCTTTCCTCACCTTACTCAGCTTCTCATGAACTGTTAGCTCTCCTGAAATCTCTCTCTCCCTCCGGCAGCTCAAAAACCTCACAAACATTTAAATCCCATTCACATTTGCTTACTCTCTCCCTCCTACTCTTACTTGCAGCTGGTGATATATCACCCAATCCTGGACCACAGCCTGCTGCCAGACAAGCATCCCCTGCTGACCTGCTTCATACACTTCACAGCCCTCTGTCCACAAATAACCTCAACACCCATCCTCGCTCCAACCTTATTTCCATCCATCCCACCCACAAACACATGCTCCCCCTACCCTGCGGTCTCTGGAATGCCAGATCCGTCCGCAATAAACTTACAGCAGTCCACGACCTCTTCCTCTCCAAATCCCTCACCATCCTCGCACTCACTGAGACATGGCTCACCCCCTCTGACTCTGTCGCAGAGGCTGCCCTCTCCTATGGTGGGCTTCACCTCAGTCACACCCCCAGACCAGACAACAGGACCGGGGGAGGGGTGGGTCTGCTCCTCTCCCCATCCAGCACCTTCCGTGTCCTCACCCCACCTACCTCCCTACAATTCACATCATTCGAGGCCCACACCATCCGCCTCTACCACCCCCTCCCTGCCATTGTTGCGGTCTTATACCGGCCACCAGGCTCCACCCCACAATTTCTCGATGACCTTGCTTCCTGGCTCCCTCACATCCTCTCCTCTGACCTCCCCACCATCATCCTTGGGGATTTCAATATTCCCATCGATGAAGCCCAGAACTCCGCTGTGACCCGGCTACTCACCATTGCCAACTCACTTGGACTAGTACAACACACCAACACCCCCACTCACACTGCACGTCACACTCTCGACCTTATATTTACTAAATCCTCCGCTATTGCAGACCTTGACATCGCACCCTTTCCACCCTGAGACCATCACCTTCTCACCTTCAACCTCCTCACGGAAGGCACCTCCAAACTACCCGCCCGCCCACCTGGTCGATGGCAGCGAGACCTACGCAAGCTCAACCTTAGCGTCCTTGCTGACCCCCTCCATGCCCTCTCCTCCACTCTCCCCACCCTAACCTGTCCTAATCTTGCTGCAGCTCAGTATCGCCAAACTCTCTCATCAGCCCTAGAGAAAGCTGCTCCACCAATATTTCGCCGCAACCGACCCCCTAACCCCCAGCCCTGGCGCACTACCCATACTCGCAACCTCCAGAGGGAAACGCGCCACTGAACGGAAATGGAGGAAATCTAGACTTAACCAGGATTTCCTACAGTACAAGACCAACCTGCTGCAGTTCCACGCTGCCCTTGCTCATGCGAAGCAGGAATACTTTACCAAGCTCATCGGAGCACAAGCTTCCAACCCCCGGCGTCTCTTTGCCACTTTCAACTCCCTGCTTAAACCCACTCCCCCACCCTCTGTTTCCTCCCTCTCTGCCACAGATTTAGCCACCCACTTCACCAACAAAATTGTGTCTATCCGCCAGGAAATATCCAATCTCAAATCTTCACCTCCCACCCCCTCCCAACCAGCTCCTCCTCCACCTTATCCTCCCCTCACATCCTTCACTCCTACTACCACCGAGGAAGTCATGCACCTACTGCAGACTTCCTATACCACTACTTCCCCCCTTGACCCCATCCCTTCTGATTTACTCCAGCCTCACTTCACGGAATTGGCCCCAGTCCTCACTACCCTGTTCAACCTCTCCCTATCCACAGGCACCTTCCCCTCAGACTTCAAGCAGGCCACTGTACTACCCCTGCTCAAGAAACCCTCCCTCGACCCCTCGCTACCCTCCAACTACCGTCCTATCTCCCTCCTCCCCTTTGCCTCAAAACTCCTTGAGCGTCTGGTTCACAAACGCCTAACCCAGTTCCTCAATGCCAACTCACTGCTAGACCCACTGCAATCTGGATTTCGGCCTGCCCACTCAACCGAAACTGCTCTCACCAAAGTGGTCAATGACCTTGCCTTAGCTAAAGCTGGAGGTAAATACTCCATCCTCCTCCTTCTTGACCTTTCAGCAGCTTTTGACACAGTAGATCATCCCCTACTCCTTCAGTCCCTCCAGACCATGGGCATTCACGATCTTGCCCTGTCCTGGCTTTCATCCTACCTCTCCAACCGCTCCTTCACGACCGCCTTCAATGAGTCCTCATCCACCCCAACCACCTCTCGGTGGGAGTCCCCCGAGGTTCGGTCCTTGGCCCCCTACTGTTCACCCTATACACATCCTCGATTGGCAAGGTTGTGGGAATAACCGAGACATGGATGGATGAAAGCCATGACTGGATAGCTAATTTAAAAAGATACAATGTGTTTAGGAGGGATAGAACAGGGAAAAAAGGTGGAGGGGTCTGTCTCTTTGTTAAGAATTCTCTTACAGCTGTCCTCAACGATGAGATGGAGGAAGATTGCGAAGATGTGGAGTCCGTTTGGGTAAATATTCATGGTGGAAATAAAAGTTGCCAATTGCTTATTGGGGTATGCTACAGGCCACCTCTTATTAATGAAGCTGCAGAACTGCGATTACTACAGCAGATTGAAAAAGCTGCAGGTAAAAATGAGGTCATAATTATGGGCGACTTCAACTTTCCAGACATTGACTGGAGTATTGAGGCTACCCATTCTGGTAAAAGCAGCAGATTTCTGGCAGCACTACAGGACAATTACTTGACTCAAATGGTAACGGAACCAACTAGGGGGCATGCGTTACTGGATCTGATCATTTCTAATAGACCAGATAATGTATCAAATGTGCAGGTTCAAGAACATTTGGGAAATAGTGATCACAACATGATAACGTTTGATCTGGTGACTGATAGGCCACGGGGCAGCGGGACCACTAAAACTATGAATTTTAGAAAAGCAAAGTTCACTCAAATTAGGCAGGCACTAAGTTTGGTGAACTGGGATAATGTACTACAAGGAGAAGACACTGAAGGGAAATGGCAAGCTTTTAAACTTATACTCAATCAATACTGTAGTATGTATATCCCATATGGAAACAAAATGTCTAGGAATAAAAAAAGGCCTCTATGGATGAATAGAAAGGTTAAAGATAAAATGAAGAGGAAAAAGAATGCCTATAAGGTCTTAAAACAGGAGGGGACCGAGGCTGCACTAAGCAATTATAAGGAGTGCAATAAAAATTGTAAAAAAGAAATTAGGCAGGCAAAGATTGAAGCTGAAAAACAAATCGCTAAGGATATCAAATCTAACCCAAAAAAGTTTTACAAGTACATTAACTCTAAAAAAAGAAAGGTTGACTGTATAGGACTCCTAAAGGATGAGGATGGGAACTCAATGGTGGATGACCAAGGTAAGGCAGAGTTATTAAATGCTTTCTTTGCTTCTGTCTTCACAAAAGAAACAGCACTGTTGCAAACTACAGAGGCAGAAGAGTCTCAATCTTCTAACTGTAATATTAAATACTTAACGCAGGAAGAAGTGAAGGCAAGACTAAATAAATTAAAAATAGACAAGGCACCTGGCCCGGATGGCATGCATCCTCGGGTCCTAAGGGAATTAAGTTCAGTTATAGATAAACCCCTTTATCTTATCTTATGTGACTCTCTTGCAACTGGCAGAGTCCCAGTGGATTGGCGTACAGCCCACGTTTTCCCATTATTTAAGAAGGGCAAAAAATCTGATCCAGGAAATTATAGACCTGTAAGTTTAACATCAGTTGTATGCAAACTATTTGAGGGGTTACTAAGAGATACTATACATGACTTCATAGTAGAAAATAATCTTATTTCTCAGCATCAACATGGGTTTACTAAAGACAGGTCCTGTTTGACTAACATGCTCAGCTTTTATGAGGTAGTGAATGCTAATATGGATATTGGGAATGCTGTAGATGTGATATACTTGGACTTTGCAAAGGCCTTCGACACTGTTCCCCACAAAAGTCTGGTGCAAAAGTTGAGGATGCAAGGACTGGGGAAGAGTCTGTGTTCATGGATAGGGAACTGGCTAATGGACAGAAAACAAAGAGTTGTGGTCAATGGATCGTACTCAAAATGGGAGACTGTTAGCAGTGGGGTCCCACATGGGTCTGTTCTGGGTCCAGTGCTCTTCAATTTATTTATTAATGACCTAGTAGATGCAGTAGTGAGCAATGTTGCTATTTTTGCAGATGATACAGAATTGTGCAGAATCATCAACTCTCAGGAAGATAGTGTCATATTGCAACAGGATCTGGATAGGATGGCTATATGGGCACATACATGGCAGATGAAATTCAATGTTGACAAATGTAAGGTCATGCATTTTGGACGTACTAATGGTCTAGCACCATACAAAATAAATGGGATACAGTTGGGGACATCAAACTTGGAGAAGGACTTAGGAGTACTCATTGACAACAAGTTAAATAATCGTACTCAATGCCAAGCAGCTGCAGCTAAAGCTAACAAAATTTTGGGATGCATTAAAAGGGAAATAAAAACTCGAGATGCTAGCATAATATTGCGCCTGTTTAACTCTCTAGTAAGGCCAAATCTGGAATATGGAATTCAGTTCTGGGCACCACATTACAAAAAAGATATTGCAGTTTTAGAGCAGGTGCAGAGACGAGCAACAAAATTGATGCGTGGGATGGAAGGTCTCACTTATCGAGAAAGGTTAGATAAACTGGGTTTATTTAGTCTAGAGAAAAGACGCCTTAGAGGGGATCTAATTAACATGTATAAATACATCAGAGGGCAATATAATACCATGGTGGATGAGCTTTTTGTCCCTAGGCCTTCTCAAAGGACTAGAGGACATGATCTGCGCATGGAGGAAAAACGTTTTAACCATTTATTTAGGAAAGGGTTCTTTACAGTAAGAGTGATTAAGATGTGAAATGCATTGCCACAGGAAGTCGTTATGGCAAACTCTATACCTGCATTTAAAGGGGGCTTAGATGCTTTCCTTGCGTTGAAAGACATCCATGGCTACAATTACTAGGTAATGCCTAATGATGTTGATCCAGGGATTTTATCTGATTGCCATCTGGAGTCGGGAAGGAATTTTTCCCTTTAGGGGCTAATTGGACCATGCCTTGTAAGGGTTTTTTCGCCTTCCTCTGGATCAACAGGGATATGTGAGGGAGCAGGCTAGTGTTGTACTTTATACTGGTTGAACTCGATGGACGTATGTCTTTTTTCAACCAAAATAACTATGTAACTATGTAACTATGTAAGGTTATCTCCTCCATGGGTTTTAACTATCATCTGTATGCAGATGACACCCAGATCTACCTCCACACTCCTGACATATCCATCACTACCATGGACAAGGTCTCCTCCTGTCTATCAGCCATCTCCTCCTGGATGTCCGCTAGGTTCCTGAAACTAAACCTAGACAAAACGGAATTTATGATCTTCCCACCCCGGACATCCATAAACCTCCCAGATGTGCATGTCACTGTTAACCACACTACTTACAGCGCTGCGTAATATGTTGGCGCTATATAAATCTAATAAATAATAATAATAATAATAATAATACCATTCACCCTACCTCTCAAGCCCGCTGTCTGGGTGTCACCCTGGACTCCACACTCTCCTTCACTCCCCAAACCTCACAAAGTCCTGCAACTTCCACCTTCGTAACATCTGTAAGATTCGCCCTTTCCTGACCTCTGCCACCACCAAACTCCTCATCCATGCCCTCATAATTTCCCGCCTTGACTACTGCAATGCCCTGCTGTCTGGTCTCCCTATGACCCGAACAGCCCCACTGCAGTCCATCATGAATGCAGCAGCCAGAATTATCCACTGCTCCCATCGCTCCACCATGGCGGATCCCCTCCTTGAATCCCTCCACTGGCTTCCTATCCAGTCCAGAATCAGATTCAAGATACTGTGTCTGACCTACAAATCTGTCCACAAAACCTGTCCAACCTACATTCCGATCTTACTCAGAGGTACACACCTAGCCACTCACTCCGCTCTTCCAATGAACTTCGCCTAACCGCCCCCCACATCACCCAGTCCCATGCACGCCTCCAGGACTTCTCAAGAGCTGCTCCAACACTATGGAACTCCTTACCTCCACCCATTAGGGAACCCCCCCCCCTTCAACATCTTCAAGAAAGCCCTCAAAACTCACCTTTTCACTCTGGCCTACTACCCCTCACAAGTGTTCTAAACCCACAGCTGAACTCTGGTCCCCTACCTTTCGTGTCCCTACCTCTCCCTTTAGATTGTAAGCCTTTGGGCAGGGTCCTCCTCCTTTTGTGTCCAACCTGATCATGCACCTCCATTACGGTGCACCCATGCTAGGCATCTGAGTGAACCTAACTTGCCTAATCTCCATGCTCCATCCAGTGACTGACTAAGCATTACCTTGTACTCATACTGTGCTGCATGATCTGATCTTTCTTGTATTCAGGTATTGTCATTTTTCTGTATGTCACCCCTAAATATTGTATGTATCCCTATTTATTGTCCAGCGCTGCGTAATATGTTGGCGCTTTATAAATGCAATAAATAAATAAATAAATAGTGCCATCACCCCAGGGGGGCTCAGCGGTTTGGAAATGTTTTAATGTGTGTGCCTCAGATCGGAGCAAAGCCATCTGTGGTCTCTGCCTCCAAAAATTGAGCCGTGGAAAGGCCAACACTCACGTAGGGACAAGTGCCTTACGAAGGCACCTGAGGAAAAGCAGCACCCAAAAGACAAGCCACCCTCCGCCTCCTCTTCCTCCTTCAGGTGAAGCATCTTCAGCCGCTTTCTCCCTTGCACCTTCACAGCCACCCTCCTCCACTCCGCCTCTGCCCTTGAGCAGTTCCTGCTCCTCTGCCCACAGCAGCCAGGTGTCCGTGAATGAAGTCTTTGAGCGGAAGAAGCCAATTTCTGCCAGTCACCCTCTTGCCCAGCGTCTGACAGCTGGCATGGCGGAACTCTTAGCTTGCCAGCTATTACCATACAAGCTGGTGGACTCTGAGACTTTCCGTAAATTTGTTGCCATTGGGACAGCACAGTGGAAGATACCAGGCCGCAATTATTTTTCTAAAAAGGCCATACCCAAAATGTACCGTGAAGTTGAGAGGCAAGTGGTGTCATCTCTGGCAAAGAGCGTTGGGTCAAGGGTCCACCTGACCACGGATGCCTGGTCTGCCAAGCACGGGCAGAGCCACTACATTACGTACACAGCCCATTGGGTCAACCTGGTGAACGATGGCAAGCAGGGAGTACGTGGCTGCGCAGTGGACCAACTTGTGACACCTCCACGGCTTGCAGGCAGGCCTCTTGCCACCTTCTCTACTTCTCCTCCTGCTACATCCTCTTCGCTGTCATCCTCCTCCTCCTTGCCTGAGTGGCAGTTCAACTCTAATGGTGCTGCCATCTCCTCCTCTCCAGCTACACAGCCCCATCTCCCCAGAGCCTACGCTGCATGCCAGGTACGACGGTGTCATGCCATCTTAGACATGTCTTGCCTCAAAGCGGAGAGTCACACAGGACCAACTCTCCTGGCTGCTCTTAAGAAAGAGGTGGAGCAATGTCTGACCCTGCACCAGCTGGAGACCGGCAACGTGGTGTGTGACAACAGCAGCAATCTCCTTTCCGCTTTGAATTTCGGAAAGCTGATACATGTACCCTGCATGGCACATGTGCTGAATCTAGTCATTCAAAGATTTGTGTCAAAGTACCCAGGCTTATAGGATGTCCTAAAGCAGGCCAGGAAGTTGTGTGGGCATTTCAGGCTGTTTTACATGGCCATGGCACGCTTTGCGGACATTCAGTGGAGAAACAACTTGCTGGTGAGACGCTTGATATGCGATAGCCTGACTCGCTGGAATTCGACCCTCTTCATGTTCTCTCGCCTGCTAGAACAGGAGAAAGCCGTCACCCAGTACCTGTACAATTACAGTAGAAGGGCACAATCTGGGAAGATGGGGATGTTCTGGCCACCGAACTGGACACTGATGCGAAATGCATGCAGGCTCATGCAGTCGTTTGAGGAGGTGACCAACCTGGTGAGTCGCGCTGAAGGCACCATCAGCGACTTGATCCCCTACGCTTACTTCCTGGAGCATGCCATGCGTAGAGTGGTGGATCAAGCTGTGGAGGAGCGTGAAGAGGAACAGAAGATTCATGGGAGCGATTTTCATCAGACCCAGATGTTTCCTCAACACCTGCGCCAGCACAGAGGGGGGATGAGGAGGAAGAAGAGTCGTGTGGGGAAGAAGAGGAGTAAGACTCGGAGGATGACGAGGAAGGTGTTTATGTGGAGGAGGAAGAGGCGGCGGCAGAAGAACAACCACAGCAGCCGTCGTATTGTTCGTGGCTGGGGGGAGGAAGAGGACTTACGTGACGTCACTGAGGAAGAGCAAGAGGAGATGGATAGTACATCTGCATCCGAATTTGTACAGATGGCCTCTTTCATGCTGTCCAGCCTGTTGAGGGACCCCCGTATAAGAAAACTCAAGAGGAATGACCTGTACTGGGTGGCAACACTACTAGACCCTCGGTATAGGCACAAAGTGGCGGACCTGTTACCAACTCATCTGAAGGTGGAAAGGATGCAGCACATGCAGACAGGGCCGGATTTGGACTTCCCAGTGCCCTAGGCCCGGTACCACCAACCGCCCACAACCACCCCCCCCCCCCCCCCCCACACACACACACACACACACTCAGGGTGCATACACACATCATATAAAAGTCTTTGAAAAATGAAAGATCACAGACCAATTTTACCCCCTTCCATGTAGTATGAGAGCCATACCTACACAGTCTATTCTATGGCACTCAACTCTCCATCAGATAGAAATCTTTGCAAGATGCTGCACACAAAGATGCTGTACACCAGAGGTGCCCACACTTTTTCGGCTTGTCAGCTACTTTTAAAAATTAGCAAATCAAAGTGATCTACCTATGTACAATTTTAGGAGCACACTTGTATATACAGAATGGAAAATATAGTGGGGTCGGGATCTACCATGAAGGCCTTCGCGATCTACCAGTAGATCGCAATCTACCTAATGGGCACCCCTGCTGTACACATTCAACAGATCAGTTCCTGCAAAAGATCTGTTCCTGCAAAAGATCAGTTCCTGCAAAATGCATTCATAGTCTATGATATCTGCAGATCCTCATACACACCTTGTTTAACAGACACTCATCTGCAGATCAGATCCACCAGGATGGATCTTCAGATCTGCAGATGATTGTCTGATCTGCAGATGAATGTCTGTTAAACAAGGTGTGTATGAGGATCTGCAGATATCATAGACTATGAATGCATTTTGCAGGAACGGATCTTTTGCAGGAACAGATATTTTGCAGATATTGATCTTTTGAATGTGTACAGCATCTTTGTGTTCAGCATCTTGCAAAGATTTCTATCTGATGGGGAGATCAGCTCAATAGAATAGACTGTGTAGGTATGGCTCTCATACTACATGGAAGGGGGTAAAATTGGTCTGTGATCTTTGCCTTTGCAAAGTCCAAGTATATCACATCTACAGCATTCCCAATATCCATATTAGCATTCACTACCTCATAAAAGCTGAGCATGTTAGTCAAACAGGACCTGTCTTTAGTAAACCCATGTTGATGCTGAGAAATAAGATTATTTTCTACTATGAAGTCATGTATAGTATCTCTTGGTCTATTAGAAATGATCAGATCCAGTAACGCATGCCCCCTAGTTGGTTCAGTTACCATTTGAGTCAAGTAATTGTCCTGTAGTGCTGCCAGAAATCAGCTGCTTTTACCAGAATGGGTAGCCTCAATACTCCAGTCAATGTCTGGAAAGTTGAAGTCGCCCATAATTATGACCTCATTTTTACCTGCAGCTTTTTCAATCTGCTGTAGTAATCGCAGTTCTGCAGCTTCATTAATAAGAGGTGGCCTGTAGCATACCCCAATAAGCAATTGGCAACTTTTATTTCCACCATGAATATTTACCCAAACGGACTCCACATCTTCGCAATCTTCCTCCATCTCATCGTTGAGGACAGCTGTAAGAGAATTCTTAACAAAGAGACAAACCCCTCCACCTTTTTTCCCTGTTCTATCCCTCCTAAACACATTGTATCCTTTTAAATTAGCTATCCAGTCATGGCTTTCATCCATCCATGTCTCGGTTATTCCCACAATGTCATAGCCTTTGTCATTCAGAATGAACTCTAGTTCGTCTATTTTATTTGCAAGGCTCCGAGCATTGGTTACCATGCACTTTATATTTTTACCACCACATTTACCAATTTTGTTTACATGAAATTGGCTACTTGAATTTTTACCAACCTCCTTAATCTTTACACTGTCCCCACCCCCCTCTCCACCCTCCATAATGATAGGTTCCCACTGTCTTTTTACCTCATCTTGTCTACGTATTGAGACTTTATCCTCCCGCCTCCCCCCAGATCCTAGTTTAAAATCTCCTCCAACCATTTAGCCATCTTCTCCCCCAATCTTGCAAAGATTTTTTTCTGATGGGGAGTTCAGCTCCATAGAAAAGACTGTGAAGGTATGGCTCTCATACTACATGAAGGATGGTAAGATTGGTCTGTGATCTTTCATTTTCCAAAGACTATAGTCTGATGTGTGTATATGAGCCTTAACGATCACTTGTTTGCAGGAGGAAATGCCTGTTTTAGTGACTCGTGTATACCTATGAATGTTTTCTCTCTGAAAAATGATGAATGATTGTTCTTCCTGTTAGAGCAGTGAGTCCCTAATGCCTGGTACGCACCAGATAGATGGGTTGAATTGATTTTCTGATCACTTATACAAAGTCGATTAGAAAAATGATCAGAAATCAGATTAGACCTGTCAGAAATAATCAATTCAAACCCATCTATCTGATGGGAAATTGCATGGTGTGTACCAGGCATGAAGTAGCAGAGCGGCGTTCATCTCCCTCTCTGCTCTTCTGTAATCACAGATCTGTTGCATTTATTTTATAGTATTTATTGTACTGATTCTTTCACAGGTGTTTTTTTTACTGTTTGCCAACACGGTACAAATATATATTTTTTTTAATTTTTAGTGTATGTTATTACTTTTGGTATACAAAACAGAATGTAACAATACATAAGTATACACCAGAACATTTGCAATTATAATTATAGAGAAGTTGTCTATCTCATACTAGACTACTGCTGCCTTTAAAATGAGCCAGCAAGGGGTTAAGATTTAGCTTAGAAGGGGCTGTCATAAATCTCTCTAAGGAAAAACAAACCCTTATCTTTCTGTTTAAGATGTACAATCCGGGGGGTGGGGGTGGGGGGGGGGTTAGGTATAGAGGAGAAGGAATGGCTCAAGTCATTAACAGAGTCTGACCAGCAATACATTAGATTGTAAGCCTCCGGCAGGGCCCTCCTCCCTAACGTATCCAGCTTGATTATGCAATCTTACTCGCAACCACCCCTCTTGTAGACTCGAACAGTCTCTATTTTGACCTATGACACTGTATTGTTATCAAATCATTTGCATGATCTTGTTTTGTTGTGAGTTTCCGTATGTTCTACCTGTATGTTAACCCATTTATCTATTGTGCAGCGCTGCGTAAGATGTTGGCGCTTTATAAATACAACAAATAATAATAATAATAATAATAATACATTGTTTAGCCCAGCTTGAGTTGTAAAGTGGAAATAATTCTGTTACCTTACTGGATCAGAAATTGTGTCTACATTGTGATCCATGTTTCTCTCACCCCTGGCAATAAACTGAAGCTTGTATGTTCAGGAGATAGCACTGTCTCGTCGCACACCACGAAGTAAGGAAAATACACGGAGCTCTGGAATTCTGACTGTGTGTGCAGCAAAGCAGGGCGGCTTCGGAGCAGGAGAAATGATTTATTTTGACATGCAGCCTCTTATCTCTCTCAGGTCCTGCCGCCCTTTTATCCTTCTGATTTTTTTCCACCCTAGGCCGTGGCATTTTTGGCCTTTGCATAAATCCGGCCCTGCATGCAGAACAAGCTGGCAATTATCCATTACAATGCGTTTAAGGGTGATGTGACAGCACAACGCAATAAAGGTACCACTGGCAGTAATCCTCCTCCCATGTCCACGCAGGCAAGGACAGGACGCTCCAGCAATCTCATGGTGATGTCGGACATGCGGACATTCTTTAGTCCAACGCCTCACCATAGCCCTTTGGGATCCACCCTCCACCAACGCCTGGACCGGCAGGTAGCCGACTACCTGGCCTTAACTCTGGATGTAGACACTGTGAGCAGCGACGATGAACCCTTGGACTACTGGGTGCGCAGGCTTGACCTGTGGCCAGAGCTGTCCCAATTTGCCATCCAACTTCTCTCTTGCCCTGCCGCAACCGTCCTGTCAGAAAGGACCTTCAGTGCAGCTGGAGGCATTGTCACTGAGAAGAGAAGTCGCCTAAGTCACAAAAGTGTTCAGTACCTCACCTTTATCAAAATGAATGAGGCATGGATCCCGGAGGGCTACTGCCCGCCCAAAGAGTAAGTCAGTCCCCACACACAGCATCTCTGCCTGCACGCTGTGTGACTGCTGGCTGCCTGCCCCAAGACTAAGTCGCTCCCCACACAGCACCACTGCCCGCCAGCTGCTTGACTGCATTCTCTGCCACCACCAACAGGGTCCAGAACTCCAGGCAGATTCCTGAATTTTTTAGGCCGCTGCTAGCAGCAGCTGCTATAATAATTTTTCTAGGGCGTCTACATGCCTGCCTAATTTTTCTGGCTGCACTGCGGGCGGCTACAACAACAAAACAAAAGGCATGTACATGTGCCCATCCCCCTTCATGATCATTACCTTGCCACAGTGAAGGGGCTTGCATATCACAATGAAGCAATGACCGCCGGCTATATGAGTGTCTCGGGGTTGGCACACCAAATATAATAAGGTCGTTGCTTCATTGTGGTCAGACCAAATTTGATCAGCTGGACAGTCACTGCTCTGTCATTCAGCTACATCAGCCGGGAGACCAAATGGGCTGTAAAGCCACCATCACCTGCACTCTCGTCATGGTGCGCACCAGTCCAGCACGGCCATCACTACACAAATGGCTGTTTGCAGTCACTGCGTACCTTTCACTGCATCTGTGACTGCACATTGTATAAAGCCGCATCTACACGCGTAGATGCGGCCGCGATGTTCCTTATCAATCGAGCCGCTGATGCGGCTCGATTGATAAGATTCGACAGGACGGATCTTGCTTCCGCCGATTCTCTGCTCGCTCCCCGCGAGCGGACAATGGCAGGGAATCGAGCGGAAGATAAGCGGCGCTGACGGGGACGAGCGGGGATGAGTGGGGAATCGAATGTGGCGCACGCGCGGCGAGCGGGGACGCGGCGGGCATGCGCGGGGACGCGGAAGAGGCGATCCGGCAGCTAATCGAGCCGCCGGATCGCAGCCTCATCTACCCGTGTAGTTGAGGCTTAATACCTGGCAGTCAGTGCATACCTTTCACTTGAATGGACGGCAGACTTGCCCTCCAGAACAGATTCTCCTGAAAGGCAAGTGGTGTCATAATTGTCCGCCATAACAGATTCTCGTTACAGGATTTAAAATTGATTCATCTAATATACAGCAGGGCCTCGAAAGTCCTCCTCCTGTATTGTTATGTTTAGCCCAAGGAAGTCTCTTCTGCTTGTTGCCTGTCCTTAGCAGTGGTTTCCTAGCAGATATTCTACCATGAAGGCCTGATTCACACAGTCTCCTCTTAACGGAATTGAACCCTCATTCCCAGGCCATTACCCTTGGTCACAATGGCAGACTTGCCCTCCATAATAGATTCTCATTGCAGGTACTGAACAGCAAGTAGAAAATGTAATTTTAAAAAAATAGATGTAAGCTTTAACAATGGTAGAGAAAGAACCATCGAAAGTTGATAAGGCAATCAGACATTACCTAACCTGACATCACTGAGTGAGGAAGAGCAATCTCGCCATGGTGCGCACTGCGCAGTAGTCCAGCACGGCCGTCACTACACAAACAGCTGTTTGCGGTGCGTTACACAGTGAGTTTGGTCTGTCAGTGTGAAGCAGTACACTAATTACACTCTAATTACACTACCTGATTGATGTATACACATGCAAGACATTTTAAAGCACTTTAGGCCTGTAATTTAGCATTCAATGTGATTTCTGCCCTTAAAACGCTGCTTTGCGTCAAATCCAGATTTTTCCCCGGGACTTTAGGCATGTATCCCACTCCGCCATGCCCCCCTCCAGGTGTTAGACCCCTTGAAACATCTTTTCTATCACTTTTGTGGCCAGCATAAGTGTTTCTACTTTTCCAAGTTCGCATCCCCATTGAAGTCTATTGCGGTTTGCGTAAGTTCGTGCGAACCGAACCTTCCGCGGAAGTTCGCGAACGGGTTCGCGAACCAAAAATCGGAGGTTCGGGCCATCTCTAGTTGTCAACACCTCCAGCAGCACACAGGAGGGGGGAGGAGGAGGAGAAGTCTGGGGAAGAGGATTCAGAGGAGGAAGGTGGCTTTGAGGAGAAGATGGAAGAACAACCGCAGCAGGTGTTGCAGGGGGCTTGTGCTGCTTACCTTTTGGGTACCCGTGGTATTGTTTGTGGCTGGGGGGAGGAGAACTTCCGTGACATCAGTGAGGAAGAGGAGATGACTAGGTCAGCATCCAACCTTACATAGTTACATAGTTATTTTGGTTGAAAAAAAGACATACGTCCATCGAGTTCAACCAGTACAAAGTACAACACCAGCCTGCTCCCTCACCTATACCTGTTGATCCAGAGGAAGGCGAAAAAACCCTTACAAGGCATGGTCCAATTAGCCCCAAAAGGGAAAAATTCCTTCCCGACTCCAGATGGCAATCAGATAAAATCCCTGGATCAACATCATTAGGCATCATGGCCGTTTCTACAGCCGTGCGGCCCGTGCAGCCGCCCTGAGTGCTGCTGGGAGGGGGGCGCTGTGATGGAGGGGGGAGTCGCAGCCGCGGGGAGGGCAGCCCGACCTCTTCCTCCCTTCCTCTCCCCGGGCCGCCCTCTGTGCGAAGTAATGCGCAGGGAAGCGCTGTGCATAACTACTCATCTCGCTGGCTCCGATCGCTGCTCTCTCGCCGCCAGTCTCATCTCTCTATAGACATTGATACACACACACGCTGCTTCCTGTTTAGCCGGAAGCAGCGTGTGTGTGTGTGTGTATCAGCGTCTATGCAGAGAGAGGAGACTGGCGGCGAGAGAGCAGCGATTGGAACCAGGGAGGTGAGTAGTTTTCTATAGCGCTTCCCTGCCCATTACTCTGCAGTCGGAGGGGAGATCGCACGGAGGGCGGCCCGGGGAGAGGAAGGGAGGGAGGGAGAGGTCGGGCTGCCCTCCCCGCGGCTGCGACTCCCCCCTCCAGGGGGGCACCTACCTAACCTATATTGGGGCAGCTACCTAATCTAACCTATACTGGGGGGCAGCTACCTATCTAACCTATCCTGGGGGGCACCTACCTAATCTAACCTATACTGGGGGGGGGGGGGCACCTACCTAATCTAACCTATACTGAGGGGGCACCTACCTAATCTAACCTATACTGGGGGGGAGCTACCTATCTAATCTATCCTGGGGGGCACCTACCTAATCTAACCTATACTGGGGGGGGGGCACCTACCTAATCTAACCTATCCTGGGGGGCACCTACCTATCTAACCTATACTGGGGAGCAGCTACCTAATCTAACCTATACTGAGGGGCAGCTACCTAATCTAACCTATACTAAGGGGGCAGCTACCTAATCTAACCTATACTGAGGGGGCAGCTACCTAATCTAACCTATACTGAGGGGGCAGCTACCTAATCTAACCTATACTGAGGGGGAAGCTACCTAATCTAACCTATACTGGGGCAGCTACCTATCCTGAGGGGCACCTACCTAATCTAACCTCTACTGGGGGGCAGCTACCTAATCTAACCTATACTGGGGGGCACCTACCTAATCTAACCTATACTGGGGGGGGGGCACCTACCTAATCTAACCTATACTGGGGGGCAGCTACCTAATCTAACCTATACAGGGGGGCAGCTATCTAACCTATACTGGGGGCAGCTACCTATCTAACCTATACTGGGGGGGGGGGGGGGGGCATCTACCTATCTAACCTGTCCTGGGGGCACCTACCTATCTAACCTATACTGGGGGGCACCTACCTATCTAACCTATACTGGGGGGCACCTACCTATCTAACCTATACTGGGGGCACCTACCTAATCTAACCTATACTGAGGGGCAGCTACCTAATCTAACCTATACTGGGGGGCACCTACCTATCTAATCTATACTGGGGGGCAGCTACCTAGCTAACCTATACTGGGGGGCAGCTACCTATCTAACCTATACTGGGGGGCAGCTACCTAACCTATACTGGGGGGCAGCTACCTATCTAACCTATAGTGGGAGCATTAACTTATCTAACCTGTATTGGGGGCACCTACCTACCTAGCTAGCCTATACAGGTGACAACTATACTGGCTACCTATATTGGAGGCGCCTACCTAACTAACCTATACTGGGGGCATCTACCTATCTAACCTATGCTGGGGGCATCTATTCTGGCTACCTATATTAGAGGCGCCCACCTAGCTAACCTGTACTGGGGGCACCTACCTATCTTACTTATACTGGGGACGCCTGCCTATCTAACCTATACTGGGGGCAACTCTACTGGCTACCTGTAATGGAGGCACCTACCTGGCTAACCTATACCGGGGGCTACTATACTGGCTCACCTATGCCTGGCTACCTATACTGGGGGGACCTATAGCTGGCTACCTATACTGAGGTACCTATTCTGGGGGAATCTATACTGAGTGCAACTAGACCTGGCTAACCTATACTGCGGGCACCCATACCTTGCTTCGGAGAGGGGGGGGGGGGGGCGCAATTTTTACACCCTCGCCCTGGGTGCATTTTAGCATAGAAACTGCACTGTTAGGCATAACCTAGTAATTGTAGCCATGAATGTCTTTCAACGCAAGGAAAGCATCTAAGCCCCCTTTAAATGCAGGTATAGAGTTTGCCATAACGACTTCCTGTGGCAATGCATTCCACATCTTAATCACTCTTACTGTAAAGAACCCTTTCCTAAATAAATGGCTAAAACGTTTTTCCTCCATGCGCAGATCATGTCCTCTAGTCCTTTGAGGAGGCCTAGGGACAAAAAGTTCATCCGCCAAGCTATTATATTGCCCTCTGATGTATTTATACATGTTAATTAGATCTCCTCTAAGGCGTCTTTTCTCTAGACTAAATAAACCCAGTTTATCTAACCTTTCTTGGTAAGCGAGACCTTCCATCCCACGTATCAATTTTGTTGCTCGTCTCTGCACCTGCTCTAAAACTGCAATATCTTTTTTGTAATGTGGTGCCCAGAACTGAATTCTACATTCCAGATGTGGCCTTACTAGAGAGTTAAACAGGGACAATATTATGCTAGCATCTCGAGTTTTATTTCCCTTTTAATGCATCCCAAAATTTTGTTAGCTTTAGCTGCAGCGGCTTGGCATTGAGTACGATTATTTAACTTGTTGTCGATGAGTACTCCTAAGTCCTTCTCCAAGTTTGATGTCCCCAACTGTATCCCATTTATTTTGTATGGTGCTAGACCAGTGTTTCAACTTTTTACTGGTATGTACCCTTTTTTAAAACCCTGTACTTACCAAGTACCCCCTAGCATAGTAAACATAATCACAAGTACCCTTTGGCAAATATATATTTAATCATAGTATCTGATAATTGGTTCTAAACAATTTCCAAGCATTTACTAGTGCTTTTAATTAGCTAAAATACTACTTTGTGTTGTTTAAATAAGATTTACAACAAGAGGAGAGAGAGGAGAGGAGACCGGCACTGCAATCGACTTATTTATTCCATGCTGTAAAAGGTGCATACAAAGAGTCACATACTCAGTGCAAAATAGTAAACATACAAGGTGGATGAAGCAATGTGGGTGACGGTGGGTGCTGGGCACTGTGGGCCTGACGGCCGTTTCACGCAGACGTGCGCTTCAACGGAGGCTCTAGTGCGGGCTGGGTGCTGGCCGGGGATTAAATACATACCGGGGTCAGCATTCGGCGTGTCCACGCCGATAGAAACCGCCCACTTCCTCCTGCAGTCTCCAATCCCATGCTGGAATGCATCTGCACTCCAGCTGGGACTTCCTGGAGGGCGGCACTTCCCCTCTACGGCTGCCTGAGCAGTCCACACTTATTAGGTGGCTGCTGAATGCTATTGCATATACACGGCAATCCGAGAGCGGATGTGCGCCATCTTGTGGCCAATGTTGAGAAAGCAGTGCAAATAAGAAAATTGGATAAAACATGATCCAACATATGGTGATTAAGGGCAGGAATCTGCCTATGTGACACTGAACTCATACGTGAATAACATATTATAGCAGCTTAGTGACTAAAGTGTAAGAATAACGTTATCAGGTGCACGTAAACAGTTAAATATATTGCAAACTGTGTACTCATTAATGGCGTGTCAAGTGGAGGTAGTGGCTTAAAATAAGGACAGCGACAAGCTGCGCTTACTATGATAAAAAGTTGGGAGAGGTAGAATGAGAGAGGGAACTCCTGGACAGAGGGACAGTATAAATATTATTATAAATACTGGTACAGTGGCACTATGTTAAAAACACAAGAGGATAAACAAGCACAAAAAAACCCAATAAGTATCCACATTGGAGACATAGCCCATTAGCCTTCAGTGTTTCTGTGTACTGAGTTCGATCCACCAACTCCTGGTAATGGAGTATAACGGCTTCTATTTCCTTGACCGTTTCGGCATGTTTCTTTCCAGATCGACCTAAGACAGTGTCCTGAGGTCCTGTCGCATGCTCTAGGAAGGCCATTTTCCACCTCTTAACGAATTCCTCGTCCTCTTGATGTCCAGATGGTTCAACGTGCTGTCTGAAACCTCTTGCTGTTATCTGGTCGTCCTTATATTGTTGTGATGCCATTACAATCCAGAAAAAAAAAATTTTGTCTCCCTCTCGCTCGATCTCTCCAAACTGGTCTCTGCAACCCTAGCACCCACCGTTTATTGGATAGTGACGATGATGAAGAGCTCTAAAAGAAGCTCTTGACGTCTTTCTTGCCAGTTGCTACTGCAGCCGCTCCCAATTCATCTCCACTGTCCGAACTTACAGTATCAGATTCTGAGTGGATGTCGCAGTCTTAAGCAGCACTCATAGACAAGCTGCGTGCTCAAACCTATTTATGTAGTTAGGAAGTTGTAGCGAAAAAAGGTGTGCAGGTTGGCACTGCAGCAGGTGTACAATCTTGAGTGGGGAGCTGGCAGGACCACTATGCTTCAAACAGCATGGTTGCAATTGCGTGCTCTGGTATAGGAAATAGTAATGCTGTACAACAAGAGGAGAGAGAGGAGAGGAGACCGGCACTGCAATCGGCTTATTTATTCCATGCTGTAAAAGGTGCATACAAAGAGTCACATACTCAGTGCAAAATAGTAAACATACCAGGTGGATGAAGCAATGTGGGTGACGGTGGGTGCTGGGCACTGTGGGCCTGACGGCCGTTTCGCGCAGACGTGCGCTTCAACGGAGGCTCTAGTGCGGGCTGGATGCTGGCCGGGGATTAAATACATACCGGGGTCAGCATTCGGCGTGTCCACGCCGATAGAAACCGCCCACTTCCTCCTGCAGTCTCCAATCCCATGCTGGAATGCATCTGCACTTCTTTTAGAGCTCTTCATCATCGTCACTATCCAATAAACGGTGGGTGCTAGGGTTGCAGAGACCAGTTTGGAGAGATTGAGCGAGAGGGAGACAACATTTTTTTTTTCTGGATTGTAATGGCATCACAACAATATAAGGACGACCAGATAACAGCAAGAGGTTTCAGGCGGCACGTTGAACCATCTGAACATCAAGAGGACGAGGAATTCGTTAAGAGGTGGAAAATGGCCTTCCTAGAGCATGCGACAGGACCTCAGGACACTGTCTTAGGTCGATCTGGAAAGAAACATGCCGAAACGGTCAAGGAAATAGAAGCCGTTATACTCCATTACCAGGAGTTGGTGGATCGAACTCAGTATACAGGAACACTGAAGGCTAATGGGCTATGTCTCCAATGTGGATACTTATTGGGTTTTTTTGTGCTTGTTTATCCTCTTGTGTTTTTAACATAGTGCCACTGTACCAGTATTTATAATAATATTTATACTGTCCCTCTGTCCAGGAGTTCCCTCTCTCATTCTACCTCTCCCAACTTTTTATCATAGTAAGCGCAGCTTGTCGCTGTCCTTATTTTTAGCCACTACCTCCACTTGACACGCCATTAATGAGTACACAGTTTGCAATATATTTAACTGTTTACGTGCACCTGATAACGTTATTCTTACACTTTAGTCACTAAGCTGCTATAATATGTTATTCACGTATGAGTTCAGTGTCACATAGGCAGATTCCTGCCCTTAATCACCATATGTTGGATCATGTTTTATCCAATTTTCTTATTTGCACTGCCTTCTCAACATTGGCCACAAGATGGCGCACATCCGCTCTCGGATTGCCAAGTATATGCAATAGCATTCAGCAGCCACCTAATAAGTGTGGACTGCTCAGGCAGCCGTAGAGGGGAAGTGCCGCCCTCCAGAAAGTCCCAGCTGGAGTGCAGATGCATTCCAGCATGGGATTGGAGACTGCAGGAGGAAGTGGGCGGTTTCTATCGGCGTGGACACGCCGAATGCTGACCCCGGTATGTATTTAATCCCCGGCCAGCACCCAGCCCGCACTAGAGCCTCCGTTGAAGCGCACGTCTGCGCGAAACGGCCGTCAGGCCCACAGTGCCCAGCACCCACCGTCACCCACATTGCTTCATCCACCTGGTATGTTTACTATTTTGCACTGAGTATGTGACTCTTTGTATGCACCTTTTACAGCATGGAATAAATAAGTCGATTGCAGTGCCGGGCTCCTCTCCTCTCTCTCCTCTTGTTGTACAGCATTACTATTTCCTATACCAGAGCACACAATTGCAACCATGCTGTTTGAAGCATAGTGATCCTGCCAGCTCCCCACTCAAGATTGTACACCTGCTGCAGTGCCAACCTGCACACCTTTTTTCGCTACAACTTCCTAACTACATAAATAGGTTTGAGCACGCAGCTTGTCTATGAGTGCTGCTTAAGACTGCGACATCCACTCAGAATCTGATACTGTAAGTTCGGACAGTGGAGATGAATTGGGAGCGGCTGCAGTAGCAACTGGCAGGAAAGACGTCAAGAGCTTCTTTTAGAGCTCTTCATCATCGTCACTATCCAATAAACGGTGGGTGCTAGGGTTGCAGAGACCAGTTTGGAGAGATCGAGCGAGAGGGAGACAAAATTTTTTTTTCTGGATTGTAATGGCATCACAACAATATAAGGACGACCAGATAACAGCAAGAGGTTTCAGACGGCACGTTGAACCATCTGAACATCAAGAGGATGAGGAATTCGTTAAGAGGTGGAAAATGGCCTTCCTAGAGCATGCGACAGGACCTCAGGACACTGTCTTAGGTCGATCTGGAAAGAAACATGCCGAAACGGTCAAGGAAATAGAAGCCGTTATACTCCATTACCAGGAGTTGGTGGATCGAACTCAGTACACAGGAACACTGAAGGCTAATGGGCTATGTCTCCAATGTGGATACTTATTGGGTTTTTTTGTGCTTGTTTATCCTCTTGTGTTTTTAACATAGTGCCACTGTACCAGTATTTATAATAATATTTATACTGTCCCTCTGTCCAGGAGTTCCCTCTCTCATTCTACCTCTCCCAACTTTTTATCATAGTAAGCGCAGCTTGTCGCTGTCCTTATTTTTAGCCACTACCTCCACTTGACACGCCATTAATGAGTACACAGTTTGCAATATATTTAACTGTTTACGTGCACCTGATAACGTTATTCTTACACTTTAGTCACTAAGCTGCTATAATATGTTATTCACGTATGAGTTCAGTGTCACATAGGCAGATTCCTGCCCTTAATCACCATATGTTGGATCATGTTTTATCCAATTTTCTTATTTGCACTGCCTTCTCAACATTGGCCACAAGATGGCGCACATCTGCTCTCAGATTGCTGTGTATATGCAATAGCATTCAGCAGCCACCTAATAAGTGTGGACTGCTCAGGCAGCCGTAGAGGGGAAGTGCCGCCCTCCAGGAAGTCCCAGCTGGAGTGCAGATGCATTCCAGCATGGGATTGGAGACTGCAGGATGAAGTGGGCGGTTTCTATCGGCGTGGACACGCCGAATGCTGACCCCGGTATGTATTTAATCCCCGGCCAGCACCCAGCCCGCACTAGAGCCTCCGTTGAAGCGCACGTCTGCGCGAAACGGCCGTCAGGCCCACAGTGCCCAGCACCCACCGTCACCCACATTGCTTCATCCACCTGGTATGTTTACTATTTTGCACTGAGTATGTGACTCTTTGTATGCACCTTTTACAGCATGGAATAAATAAGTCGATTGCAGTGCCGGGCTCCTCTCCTCTCTCTCCTCTTGTTGTACAGCATTACTATTTCCTATACCAGAGCACGCAATTGCAACCATGCTGTTTGAAGCATAGTGGTCCTGCCAGCTCCCCACTCAAGATTGTACACCTGCTGCAGTGCCAACCTGCACACCTTTTTTCGCTACAAATTAAATAAGATTTATCATTTTCTAAACCTCTAAATTTGTTATTCTTGGATAAGTATATCAAGCCCGAGTACCCCCTGGAACCATCAGAAGTACCCCCTGGGGTACGCGTACCACACGTTGAGAACCCAGGTGCTAGACCATTGGTACGACCAAAATGCATGACTTTACATTTTTCAACATTGAATTTCATCTGCCATGTACGTGCCCATATAGCCATCCTATCCAGATCCTGTTGCAATATGACACTATCTTCCTGAGAGTTGATGATTCTGCACAATTTTGTATCATCTGCAAAAATAGCAACATTGTGCAGATGCATGCATGTTAAGGGACCCCCATATAAAAAGACTCAAGGACCAGGACCTGTACTGGGTGGCAACGCTACTAGACCCTCGGTATAAGCACAAAGTGGCAGAAAGGATGCAGCAAGGCAAGTATGGCAAGCATGTTTTACACTGTGTTTAAGGGTGATGTCACAGCACAACGGGAAAGAGGTGCCAGTAATCCTCCTCCTCCTTCCATGTCCACACAGGCAAGGACAGGACGCTCTAGCGACCTGATGGTGATGTCGGACATGCAAACTTTCTTTAGTCCAATGCCTCGCCTCAGCCCTTTGAGATCCACCCTGCGACAATGCCTCGACTGGCAGGTAGCCGACTACCTGGCCTCAAGTGCGGGCATAGACACTCTGAGCAGCGATAAACCCCTGGACTACTGGGTGCGCAGGCTTGACCTGTGGCCAGAGCTGTCACAATTTGCCATCAAACTTCTGGCTTGCCCCGCCTCAAGCCTCCTGTCAGAAAGGACCTTCGGCGCAGCAGGAGGCATTGTCACTGACAAGAAGAGTCGTCTAGGTCAAAAAAGTGCTCAGTACCTCACCTTTATTAAAACGAATGAGGCATGGATCCCAGAGGGCTACTGCCTGCTCGAAGACGAAGTCATTCCCCACAAAGCATCTCTGCCTGCACGCCGCGTGACTGCCTGCCCGATGACTAAGTCAGTCGCCACACAGCATCTCTACCTGCAGGCTGCTTGACTTCCTTCTCCGCCACCACCAACAGGGTCCAGGACTTTAGGTGGATCATAAATTTTTAAGGCCACTGCTAGCAGCGGCCGCTACCAAAAATAATAATTTTTCTGGTGTTTGTACATGCCTAATTTTTCTGGCTGCAACAAAAACAAAACAAAAGGCATGTACATGTTTCAATTCCCCTTTGTGATCATTATCTTGTCACGGTGAAGGGGCTTGCGTTTCACAATGAAGCAATGACCTATATGAGTGTCTTGGGGGCACACCCAAGATAATAAGGTTGTTGCTTCATTGTGGACTGACCAAATTCGATCAGCTGGACAGTCACTGTTGTTCTGTCATTGAGCTACCTCAGCCTGACCATATGGGCTGGAAAACCGCCATCGCCAACTGCCATCGCTTGCACTCTCACCAACATGCACATGAGCACAGCCACCACTACACAAACATTGCCTCCAAAGGACTGAGCAGGGGCGCCTCTAGCCATTTTGTCACTCCAGGAGAGAAAACCTGTGGCCCCCTCCCCCATGAAAATAATTGTAAGGCATCAATGTTTCACCATTAAATAATCGTAATGCAGCAATGTTTTACCATAAAATAGATATAATGCAGCAATGTTTCACCATAAAATAACCGTAATGCAGCAAATAATCGTAATGCAGCAATCTTTCACCAGAAAATAATCGTAATGCAGCAATCTTTCACCAGAAAATAATCGTAATGCAGCAAATAATCGTAATGCAGCAATCTATCACCAGAAAATAATCGTAATGCAGCAATCTTTCAACAGAAAATAATCGTAATGCAGCAATCTTTCACCAGAAAATAATGCGCACATGTTTCACTAGAAAATAATTGTAATGCGCCAATGTTTCACTAGAAAATAATCGTAATGCGCCAACGTTTCTCCAGAAAATAATCGTAATGCGCCAACTTTTCTCCAGAAAATAATCGTAATGTGGCAATTTTTCACCAGAAAATAATCGTCATGTGCGCAGCGTTTCACCAGAAATTAATCGTAATGTGGGCAGTGTTTCACAGGCACCCCTGGGTACAGGAAAGGGAGAGTGGGAAAGAAAATAAGTAGATAGGAGAAGAGTAAATGGAGGAGATGTTAATGAGTAAGAGACAGATGTGTCTCACCACAGGTGGTCCTGTTTGAAAGGGGCATGTTGAAGCACTTGGGGAATACAAGAGGAGGGAGGGAGAGAGGGGGAGGGAGATGGAGTATATGTGAACAGAGTCCAGCAGGAAAATCACACTGAGCAGTCAGACACACGAACTTTACAGGTTTATTACCTTCTTCAGTGTGTCTGTGTCTCTGCTCCTGTCATCAGGAGGGGGGCTGCCTCACACAGCTCTGTCTGCCCACGTGAGACAGTGTCAGATAACACTGCTGTGCTCGTGCTTCTCACCCTCCTGTCCCTCTGGCTGAAGCTGGCTCGCTCTCTCCTCTCCCGCTCTGCTGTCCACCAGGGGGTATGCAGGAGGGCACAGACTGGCCATCTCCTAAAGGGGCCAGAAGTCAGCAACATCCAGCCTGGCATCTACGTAACTCCAGGCATGACTGGCGGTGGGTGGAGTTAGGGGCGCAGCTACATGCAGTAAACACTGCGTCTGTGACTGGTTAGAGGAGGAGAGGCGTGGAGCAGAGCCTTCCTCCCTGTCTATTGGCCGGCCAGCTCCAGGGGGCGGAGGGGAGAGACGTGAGTGCGGTAGCACGCTGCACCCACATGTATCATCACCCGGATGGTAGCTGCCGCTGCTGACAGGAGGACAGGGACAGAAATAAAATATACAGTAGTAGCTACAGGCGGCCGCAGCTGTGCCTTATGATTGGACTCCGGCCCAAGCGACTGCCTATATTGCCTATGGCAACAGGCACCACTGGGACTGAGGACTGAAATTTATGTCCTGAGAGTGTCAATTAATGACAACCCTTTGCAGTGTTTGTGGTGCATTAAACAGTGAGTTTGGTCTGTCAGTTTGAAGCAGTATACTACTTACACTACCTAATCAATGTATACACACGCAAGATGTTTTAAAGCACTTTATGCCTCCAATTTAGGAATGTATGTGATTTCTGCCCTTTAGGGATTATAGCCCTACTTTGCATCAAAAACGTAATTTTCCGAGGGATTTTTTGCATGTGTCCCACCCTGGCATGCCCCCTCCAGGTGTTAGACCCCTTGAAACAACTTTTCCACCACTTTTGTGGCCAGAAATAGTCCCTGTATGTTTTAAAATGTGCCTGGCCAGTGAAGTCTATGGCTATTCTCCCGGTTCATGCGAACTCAAACTTTTGCGGACATCTCTAATAGGGATGATCTGAAAAGAGAGATTTCCGATTCCGCGGAAATTCGGAATTCTGTCAGAACGAAATTCCGTAACCATTACATTCCGGCGGTAGTCCGCGGAATTCCGTGTTCCGGCGGTGCAATTTCAGTAATCTCATTTGAAACCTCATTTTTGAAACATCGTAGGCCATGGGACCTAGTGGCTGTTCCACCAGTCATTTTTTTTTCTTTTGGAGCAGCAGGAGTTGTCGTAGGCCATGGGACCTAGAGGTGGTTCCACGGCGGTCATAACAATTTTTGTTTGGGAGCAGCAGGAGTTGTCATAGGCCATGGGACCTAGAGGTGGTTCCATGGCGGTCATCACAATTCTTTTTTTTGGAGCAGCAGGAGTTGTCATAGGCCATGGGACCTAGAGGTGGTTCCACAGCGGCCTTCACAATTTTTGTTTGGGAGCAGCAGGAGTTGTCGTAGGCCATGGGACCTAGAGGTGGTTTCACGGCAGTCATTATCATTTTTTTTTTAAAGCAGCAGGAGTAGTCATTGGCCAAAAGCATAGGGTTAGTAATATTACATCGGATTGCTGCAAAAACAGAATTTGTTTGATCTTAAAATGCAAAAATATGCGATGGTAGTGATAGGCAGCAGAGTTTGAGAGGGAGAGCCTTTGAGGCTTGAAAAACAGCACATTGTAATTTAGTCAGTGAGAGGGGCCTTGTAATTGTCACTGATCCATGACTCGTTCATTTTTATGAACGTCAGTATGTCCGTGGACAGACAGGTCCGTTGGTCAGTGACCACCCCACCTGCAGCACTAAATACTCGCTCCGAAAGAACAGTGGCGGCGGGGCATGCCAGAACCTCCAGTGCATACTGAGCGAGTTATCCAGTTGTTTTGTCCAATAGTCCATGGGGTCATCATTACTCTCCATATTGTCTGGAGCACTGGACGATAGTGATGTCGCGAACCTCCGATTTTCAGTTTGCGAACGGTTCGGTTCGCGCGAACTTTCGCGAACCGCAATAGACTTCAATGGGGAGGCGAACTTTACATTTTAGAAAAATTTCTACTGGCTGGAAAAATGATAGAAAACATGTTTCAAGGGTTCTAATACCTGAAGGAAGACATGATTGAGTGAAATACACATCAAAAGTCCCAGGCAAACATCTAGATTTCACATAAACCCCTATTTTAAGGTCACAAATTTCATGCAATGTTCAATTACAGGCCTACACTGCTTTACAACATCAGACAGTTTATCCCTCGAGGAGGGTCTCATCTTCCAGGGAATTGTAGAATTTCAAAAGCCAGCTCACATACCTTGGCCAGGAATTGAACCCAGGCTGGGCTGGGAATTGAACCCAGGTCTCAGTGTGTGGGAGGTATCTGACTTAACCCCTATACCACCAACCACACTACATGCTGAAGCCAGTCTAGCATGTACCATTATGATCAATCCAAGAGAAAAAGTAGCATGCTTAAGGATATGTAGAATTTCAAAAAGCCAGCTTACATACCGTGGCTGGGAATTGAACCCGGGTCTCAGTGTGTGGGAGGTATCTGACTTAACCCCTATACCACCAATCACACTACATGCTGAAACCAGCCTAGCATGTATCATTATGATCAATCCAAGAGAAAAAGTAGCATGCTTAAGGATTTGTAGAATTTAAAAAGGCCAGCTTACGATAGTGATGTCGCGAACCTCCGATTTTCAGTTCGCGAACGGTTCGGTTCGCGCGAACTTTTGCGAACCGCAATAGACTTCAATGGGGAGGCGAACTTTACATTTTAGAAAAATTTCTACTGGCTGGAAAAATGATAGAAAACATGTTTCAAGGGTTCAATGGGCTGGGAATTAAACCCATGTCTCAGTGTGTGGGAGGTATCTGACTTAACCCCTACACAACCAACCACACTACATGCTGAAGCCAGCCTAGCATGTACCATTATGATCAATCCAAGAGAAAAAGTAGCATGCTTAAGGATTTGTAGAATTTCAAAATGCCAGCTTACATACCATGGCTGGGAATTGAACCCAGGTCTCAGTGTGTGGGAGGTGTCTGACTTAACCCCTATACCACCAACCACACTACATGCTGAAGCCAGCCTAGCATGTACCATTATGATCAATCCAAGAGTAAAAGTAGCATGCTTAACCACTTTAACTCCCGCGGTACGAATTTCTCCGTCCCTTTTTTCCCCCCTAAAAAACCAGGGACGGAGAAATCCGTACCTTCCGCGCTACCGCCGCTGTCCGCGCTCCCGCCGCTCGTGCGCGCGCACCCGCCGCTCGTGCACGCCGCCGCCTGCTCGCACGGAGATCAATGAACGGGAAAATCCATTCCCGTTCGTTGATCTAAGCCCCCGCAATGATCGTGCTGCTTCTATTAGAAACAGCGCGATCATTGTGATCTTCCCAGCCTCTTACTGCTTCCTGTAAGCGTCCGGAAGGACGCTTACAGGTCGCATGTAAACAAACACACTGTGGCCATCTTGTGGCCAAATAGTAAACTACACCCTAAAAGCATTTTACATAAACCAACATTACATTTACACAATAAATTAACTCATTACCTCCCACACTCCCCAATTTTTTTTTATTTTTTTTTGTCATTAAAAAAAAAAAAAATACAATAAAAAAAAACACATAAATAGTTACCTTAGGGACTGAACTTTTTAAATATTTATGTCAAGAGGGTATAACACTGTTACTTTATAAACTATGGGCTTGTAATTAGGGATGGATGCAAAACTGAAAAAAATGCACCTTTATTTCCAAATAAAATATTGTCGCCAAACATTGTGATAGGGACATAATTTAAATGGTTTTATAACCGGGACAAATGGTTACATACATTTCATGGGTTTTAATTACAGTGGCATGCTTTATTTAAAAACTATAATGGCCGAAAACTGAAAAGTAATAATTTTTTCCCACATTTTTTCCTATTTTCCCATTAAAACACATTTAGAATAAAATAATTCTTGGCATAATGTCCCACCTAAAGAAAGCCTAGTTGGTGGCGAAAAAAACAAGATATAGTTTATTTCATTGGGATAAGTAATAATAAAGTTATAGACGAATGAATGGAAGGAGCGCTGAAAGGTGAAAATTGCTCTGGTGCTCAGGGGGTAAAACCCCTCAGTGGTGAAGTGGTTAAGGGCAGAGGCGGAGTGGAGGAGGGTGGCTGTGAAGGTGCAAGGGAGGAAGCGGCTAACAATGCTGCACCTGAAGGAGGAAGAGGAGAAGGAGGGTGGCTTATCTTTTATGTGCTGCGTTTGCTCAGGTGCTCTTCCTATTGCAGTTTGTGCCTTTTCTCCAGGTGCCTTTATAAGGCACTTGTCCCTACGTGAATGTTGGCCTTTCCACGGCTCAATTTTTGGAGGCAAAGAGAACAGATGGCATTGCTCTGATCTAATAGTATAAAGATTTTCGGTCTCCTAATGGCAATTAAATTGGGGATTAACTAGCTGTGTGCTATTGCACTCCCACAGCAGTAACCTCAATTAGATGTGGGCCTAAAGCTCAAAAAGCTCAATTATTAAACCACCACTACACAAAAAGCTAGACTAGGCCTCACTTGCCAGTATCAAAAATTCCTCTTTATTGTGAGCAGATCAAAAAAGTGTGCAACAATTCCACAAATACTATTTTTGTGTAGTGGTGGTTTAATAATTGCTCTGATCTAAGGCAGATACACAAAAAAAATTCCAAACCACTGAGCTCCCCTGGGGTGATGGCACTATGGTGGCCTCAGCAACTGACGTTAAAGGGCATGTTGGCTGGCTGTCTATAGGTGGCGATACATGGCGCCGGACACTGCCACCAGCTGTTTGACGACGAGCTCCCCCTTCTTCTTTCAGGAACTCGTCTCCTCCTACTCCTCTCTGACTCCCCCTCTGAACTGTCCCCTTGGTCATCTTGTCTCTTAGGAACCCATGTGGGATCCGTATCATCATAATAATCATACTCATCCTGCCCAGCTTCACTTGCCTCAGACACCTCCAAAACTGCACCAACAGCAGGTACTTCATCCTCCTTCTCCTCACACGTTACGTCCATAGTGTCCCCTAACTCACACATATGAGGTGGTGTAACTTGCTTAGCGCCTTCATCTTGTTGTTGCAGTAGTGGCTGCGAATCAGTGATTTCACTACCAAATAACTCCTGCGAAGTGTCAAATGCAGCGGATGTGGTGCTTGTAGTATCGCTGGTGGCTGCGGGAGATGAGGTGTTCTGTGTTAAATAGTCACCCTTTCAGTTTGCCCATTAGTCTGTGGGTGGTAGCCAGAGGAAAATGATAGGTTCATACCTAGATGATGACAGAAAGCCCTCCAGAACTTGGAGACGAACTGGACTCCCCTATCTGATACCACATTCTCCGGGATACCATGCAACCGGAAAATGTGGTGAATGAAGAGTTCTGCCAGTTCCTGGGCAGAGGGAAGTCCGTCCAAGGGAATGAAATGGGCCATTTTGCTGAACCTACTGACTACCACCCAAATGATTGTTTTCCCCTCAGATCTGGGCAGCTCACCCACAAAGTCCATAGACAGATGGGTCCATGGTTGTTCAGGTACCAGTAGTGACTGTAGAGTACCTACAGGAGCCCGTCTGCACGGCTTACTCCTGGCACACACAGAACAATCTCCGACAAACTTCTTACAGTCAGACACAATAGATGGCCACCAAACACATCTGTCCAGCAGCTCCTGCGTTCTGGCAACCCCTGTATGCCCTGCGTTCTTTTGAGAATGGAAGACATGAAGAATTTTTAATCGAAACTGTAGTGGCACAAATAGAACCCCATCTGGTTTCCCCTCAGGGACCTCCTGCTGATAAGGGTTCAAAGTAGATGCCCAATCCTCCCAAGTCTCAGTAGCAGCAAGAATCACTTTCTCGGGAAGGATGCCTTCAGGGGTTGGGGCCTGTACTGTCTTGGGCTCAAAACATCTGGACAATGCATCTGCCTTGACGTTCTTACTACCTGATTTGTAGGTAATAATGAATCTGAATCTCGTGAAAAACAGGGACCAGCGGGCTTGTCAGGGACTGAGACGTTTGGCCCCCTCAATATACTCTAAGTTCTTGTGATCGGTATAGACTGTTATAGTATGTTCAGCCCCCTCGAGCCAATATCGCCATTCCTCAAACACAAGTTTGATGGCCAACAGTTCTCGATTCCCGATATCATAATTTTTCTCAGCGGGGGAAAACTTCAGAGAGAAAAATGCGCATGGGTGCAAACTGCCCTGCAGACCGGAGTGTTGAGACAGTACAGCCCCAACCCCGATCTCTGAAGCATCCACCTCAACAATGAAAGGAAGAGAAACGTCCACATGTCTCAAAATGGGGGCAGAGCAGAACAATTTTTTAAGTGATGAAAATGCAGATTGTGCTTCTGCTGACCAATTGTAAGTATCTGCCCCCTTTTTGGTAAGCTCAGTGAGAGGTGACACCACAGAAGAAAAACCTTTGATAAATTTTATGTAATAGTTGGCAAAGCCAAGGAATCGCTGGAGTGCCTTCAACCCCAAAGGTTGTGGCCACTCCAGGACAGCAGAAACCTTCTTGGGGTCCATAGAGAGTCCTGTGGTAGAGATTATGTACCCCAGGAAGGGAACTTCAGAAACTTCAAAAAGACATTTTTTCGAGTTTAGCATACAAGGAATTTTGTCGTAGCTTCCTTAAAACATACTTCACGTGCTCCCTGTGTTCAGCCATATTAGATGAAAAAATGAGTATGTCATCTAAATAAACAAGGACGAACCGCCCCAGGACCTCCCTAAAGACCTCATTGATCAACTCCAGGAAGACGGTGGGTGCGTTGCACAACCCGAAGGGCATAACTAGGTACTCGTAGTGCCCATCGGGTGTGTTGAACGCCGTCTTCCACTCGTCACCCTCTCTTGTGCGAATAAGGTTGTATGCCCCTCTGAGATCGAGTTTAGTGAAGACACCCGCATCTGTAATCTGAGAGAACAAGTCATCAATCAGAGGGAGAGGATAACGATTTTTCACAGTAATTTTGTTCAACTCTCTGTAATCGATACATGGCCGAAGGCCACCGTCCTTTTTCTGTACGAAAAAGAAACCTGCCCCGGCCGGGGACCTTGACGGACGGATGAAACCTTTGGCCAAGTTTTCTTTAATATACTCCTGCACGGCAAGTTTCTCAGGCCCAGAAAGGTTATATAAATGGCCCCTAGGGGGCATACAACCTGATCTCAACTCAATGGGGCAGTGTAACGGTTGGGTGTTATAACTCAGACGTCTGATTATTAGGTGATCTGCAGTATCATCAATAATCAGACACTATACCTGATTATGTGGTGATCTGCAGAATCACCAATAATGCAAGTATAGCACACTTTGTGAGTAGTGCTTGGTGCAACCGTACTACAATAGTTTTTCGAGACCTTACCAGAGGAGCTGGTAAGGTACTATCAGTAATAGTACAGAAATAGTATAGTTAGTCCTTATCAGTGGAGCTGGTAAGGTAACTATCACCTCACCAGTGGCGAGGGCCCACTGGTGAGTAGAGAGGTCAGACAGGCAGGATTCGGCAACAGAGAGGAAAGTATGAGTACAGAATCGTGAGGCAAAACAAGACAAGACACAAGACAAATAACATTTATACCGCGCTTTTCTCCTAGCGGACTCAAAGCGCCAGAGCAGCAGCCACTAGGACGCACTCTATAGGCAGTAGCAGTGTTAGGGAGACTTGCCAACGGTCTCCTACTGAATAGGTGATGGCTTACTGAACAGGCAGAGCTGAGATTCGAACCCTGGTCTCCTGTGTCAGAGGCAGAGCCCTTAACCATTACACCATCCAGCCAAAAGAGTAACAAGTAATCAGGCAGAGGTTCAGCAACTGGTCAGATAGGCAGAAGTACAGAAACGTTAAAGAGGGACTCCAGTGAAAATAATATAGTAAAAAAAAGTGCTTCATTTTTTACCATAATTATGTATAAATGATTTAGTCAGTGTTTGCTCATTGTAAAATCTTTCCTCTCCCCGATTTACATTCTGACATTTATTACATGGTGACATTTTTACTGTGGGCAGGTTATGTAGCTGCTCCTAGCTGTTTTGGCTGTTAGAGACAGCTGTAAACAGCTATTTCCTGTCTGTGAACCTTGTTACATTGTAACAAACTGCCAAAAGTACCGCGGTCCCAGAGCTTCTTGTGGGAGGGGTTTCAGCACAAAATCAGTCATACAGCGCCCCCTCACTCTGTTTGTGAAAAGCATTATATTTCTCATGTAAAAGGGGGTATCAGCTACTGATTGGGATAAAGTTCAATTCTAGGTTGGAGTTTCTCTTTAAGCAGAAGCAAAGTCAGAGAATAGCCAGAATCATACACAGGTAATCAATAACAATATGACAATAGTCCTAGTCTTGTGTGAAATCCCTGGTTTCCTCCCAGATCAAAGCACACCGGATACTAGTCTAAGGTCTGAGCGCTAACACAAAGTATTCACGACAGCAGACAGTGATTGAATGAAGAAAGGCGGCTTAAGAAGCAGAGGAACGCTTCCAGCCACTCCCACCTCGGAATCCGCCAATCCGAGCAGCGAGAGTCACCAGTGACATCAGCCGACCGGCATGTCAACTGAAGCACCTTCTGCTCGCATAAAGGTCCTGCCTCCGCGCGCGCCCGCGCGAGACAGAAATCCTATGAGCTGGGGACAACACCGCTCGGCGTGCTGGACACCGAGAGGAGAAACAAAGGTTGAGTGCAGGAACCAGAGGCGGTTGCGGACATAGCCTGCTTGTCCGCAGCCGCCAAATCACTGATCATTACAGTACCCCCCCCCCCCCCCCCCCTCTAGACGTGGACTCCAGACACGAACCCTGGGCTTTCTCCCCCAAACTGTTCACCCCAGCTAACTCAGGGAGGGAGGGAGAGGAATATCCCTGCTCAGGGAGGGAGGGAGAGGAAAGTCCCTGCTCCAATGACCCAGGATGAAAGGCAGAAAAAAGTCTTGATCTCCTAGGCCTGGCTGGCAGAGCCCAAAGTATGTCTGCTGGACTGACTTTCCAATCCACCATTTGTCCTCCACTGTCCATCAAAGAGGAATCTACACTGGCAGTCTGCCCAAGTTGATGCCCCATGGCTGCAATAACAATTATTATTATTATTATTTTTTGTATTTATATAGCGCCAACATATTACGCAGCGCTGCACAATAGATAAAAGGGTTAACATACAAGGTAGGACATACAGGAAACTCACAACAAAACAAGATCATGCAAATGATTTGATAATACAGTGTCATAGGTCAAAATAGAGACTGTTCTAGTCCACAAGAGGGGTGATTGTCAGTAAGATTGCATAATCAAGCTGGAAACACTAAGGGAGATGGCCCTGCCAGAGGCTTACAATCTAAAGAGTGGGGGTGGAGACAATAGGTGTATCTGTTGAGAGGGTGTCTAACAGAACATATTATGGTGCTGGTGTAGGGCGGTATGCGAGCATGAAAGGGTGAGTCTTGAGAGCTTGTGTGAAGGTATTAAAGGTGGGGGCGAGTCCGGTGGCTGGAGGGAGCGAGTTCCAGAGAGCAGCTAATTGCGGGTGGACCTGGCATTCCAGAGGCCACAGGAAACACGGAGCAAATGCCTAGGGGTAGGATGGATAGGAATAAGGTTATGCCGAGGGGGTGTGTGGGTAGAGTTTGGGGGGGAGGGAAGGGAGGTGCATGGGGGTTGAGGGGCAAAAGGGAGTCTAAGGACAAAAGGGGAGAGGGTGCGGGGAAACAGAAGGGGGACAAGGTGTAGAAGGAGGTGGAGGTAGAGCATGTGGTGATGGGGGAGAGCGAGATGGGGAGGGAGATAGCTTGGAAATGGTGGAGGGGTAAGGGAGTGAATAGGAGGGAACATTTTGTACTGATGGGATAAGGTAGGATGGGGTGTGGAGAGTGGAAGCATAGACAGGGGGACAGCAGTTAGACCAAGATGAGATAAATGTCACCAATGATGTGGCTGAAGGGGTTCAGCAAAGTTGCATCAGTAATCAATCTGGTAAGGAGTAGTCCACAGGAGATGAGCAGTGAAGTTGGCAGAACATCAATGATGGCAAAAAAAAAAAAAAAAATCCAGCTGTGTGTGATTGGTAGATGGGGTGTCTGGTTGGTAATGACGTAGCTTGTCTGGATGTCGGAGATGGATCAGCTGATAGGGAGTTCAGCAGTGGAGCAGTTAGCGAAGATCAGCAGTAGTGTGGTTGGTGAGGCACGGTGAAACCATCAGTAGTTTGGTAAGCGGGTGTGCAGTGCTTAAATTTAGCTGGTGTATATTCAATATGGTATTGAAGGTACTTCTATGCAGGGTGTAGAAAATCAGCAGATGAACAACAGCCCAGAGTTCTGTGCTAGTTCACTTCTGTTCCCTTCTGGCTCAATTCTGGTATAATTCGGTTTGTCTAAAGTACCCTAAAATTGATACCCTTTAAATTTATACCCTGCTGACCAAGGTCATGCTGACTATATGATCTACTAATATATCCCTGACTAGATTGATGCTAACAAGCAGACTGCTTGCAGCTGTGAATATACTAGACTCTAGCCACACAGGGGCAGGGCCAGTCTAAAGATATGCAAATTGTGACTAATGAAATGAAGTAGGCAAATGGTAAAACAGGAAGAAGCCCCAATTAATAACACTTATAATTAAGCAGATTGATGCAGAATTTAGATTTTAGGCATACAGCCAGGAAATTCAATCAGTTGCATACCAATAAAGCAGATTGATGCAGAATTTAGATTTTAGGCATACAGCCAGGAAATTCAATCAGTTGCATACCAATAAAGCAGATTGATGCAGAATTTAGATTTTAAGCATACAGCCAGGAAATTCAATCAGTTGCATACCAATAAAGCAGATTGATGCAGAATTTAGATTTTAAGCATACAGCCAGGAAATTCAATCAGTTGCAAACCAATAAAGCAGATTGATGCAGAATTTAGATTTTAAGCATACAGCCAGGAAATTCAATCAGTTGCATACCAATAAAGCAGATTGATGCAGAATTTATATTTTAAGCATACAGCCAGGAAATTCAATCAGTTGCATACCTGGAAGAGAAGAGTCATGAGGTCAGTACAGATGAGCATGGAGATTTCCAAGTGTAGATTAATAATTCTGGTATAATTCGGTTTGTCTAAAGTACCCTTAAAATTAATACCCTTTAAATTTATACCCTGCTGACCAAGGTCATGCTGACTATATGATCTACTAATATATCCCTGACTAGATTGATGCTAACAATACTTTTAATGCCAGCTGGAGTGAGTGACTGGACAGACTCAGGCTCGAAGCATCTTGACAGTGCGTCCGCTTTTACATTTTTGCTGCCTGGCCTGTAGGTGATGACAAATCTGAAGCACGTAAAAATAGCGACCACCGAGCCTGTCTGGGGATAAGACGTTTGGCACCTTCGATATACTCTAAGTTTTTATGATCTGTATATACTGTTATTGTGTGCTCAGCCCCCTCAAGCCAGTGACACCATTCCTCGAATGCAAGCTTAATGGCCAACAGCTTGCGATTCCCAATATCATAGTTTTTCTCAGCAGGGGAAAATTTCTTAGAAAAATACGCGCAAGGATGCAATCTGCCCCGCAGGCCAGAATGCTGAGATAATACAGCCCCCACCCCAATTTCTGAAGCATCCACTTCTACCACGAAAGGAAGGGACACATCCACATGCCTCAAGATGGGGGCGGAACAAAACAACTGCTTGTGTAGCAGGTAGAAAAGGGGGTACCTGTTTTTTTTTATATGCTGGAAAAGAAACCGTTCAAGATGACACGTATGAACTATGATTAATGTTGTGATAAATCAGCATGTGACAAGGAAGATCCTTGAATATTTTGATTACAGTGAAGTTGGCTCTGGCTCTCACTGCTGAAGCATAGTGTTAGTGAGGATGAGAATTAATACTGACCATCCCTAATTGTGATGATTATAATCTCACTTGTATTTTTATAAGTTTGACTGGATGGTTGTGGAAATGGGGAAACAGTTTCTGTTATAAAAGTCAAAGAACTGCATATTACCCATATACTATGCATGAGACAATGAAATAGTGAGATTGAGAAGAAAGTGAATCTGGTTAATGAAATAAGCTATTGCCCTGTCCGTTAGAGGCCTATCATTTCCTCTTATAGCCTATTGACTTTACAAAGTAATAAATGCCAAAAGACATTTTTGTTTTATTCATTTTTATGTGTGGTGCACAAGACAGTGCGAAGTTATATTGGAGAAATACTTACCTTTGGGAAGAGTCGTCCGGCTGGATTCCTGTAAAAGAAAGGAGAAATGATTAATATGTCGATTTACCAGCAGTAGTGAAAGATTTGGAATAAGTACCTGTTAATAGACTGTTTTTTACTAGCAGTAGACTGGTCCTGTAAAAGAACAGAAGTAATTGCATACAGGAGTGACAGATTTTGGATCTGCAAAGAAAATATTTGTTTTTTTAGTTTTTCTGTATTTTTGGAGCAAGCATATTGAATAAGTTTGCTTATGAGAACAAGTGACGGAGTCATTTTTCTTTATATCCATCTAATCCAAGTAACCTTATTAATTTACTAAATCTAGTAATTCACTAACCCATTTTTTTTTTATTTTTTTTTTTTTATTAACCAACCAATTTATTAACCTTTTAACCAACCAACCTATTCTCATATAGTACCTGGCTGCAATTTTGGATAAATAATTGCCAGAATAATTTACTGGTATAGAAACAAAAAGAAAGAATACTCTATTTACTATTTGGTTACTAAGATTTTGCTGATCAACAAATTTATAGGTGAAATTGATACAGTACGATATCATTAGTGAGAAGGATTAAAAACTGAAATTATTCTAGTACCCAGGGTTTTAGGAAAAAACAAATAAGGTTCCTGGTTATTAAAGTGGGTGGGTACGCTCAGAAATACTTACCAGGTGGGAAGGTTATGTGTTTTTATTAACCAGTTGTTTTCCTCCTAGCTACCTAAAATGTTCTGTGGAAGAAGATCAGAAGATGTTCAGAAGACTGTGATATTATAGATTTATTGTTTGTAATTCTCATTGGTTACATGGAGTAGAAAGTGTATTTTTATTTTTTATTTTCAATAAACTTTTTGAATTTTACAACCTGCATTGGTGTTTGTGGAGTTCTCCTTCAGTTGGCAGTTGAAACAGTCTACATAATTTTGGCGTAGTCGGCAGGATGGAGGCGGAGTTACAGTCAGAGGGCCAAAGCCCCACTCCAGGAACCAGTGCCGCTGCGGGGGAAAGATCCCATTTAACACCTTCTGCTTATCAGATGACACCTGTTGGGCTTCTGACCACCTATTTGCCCAAATTTAATGGCAATAATATGTTGCTAAGAGACTGGATTGAACGGATTCGAAGTGCTGTTAAGGCTTATAAAGTTTCAGTGGAAATTCAACGAGAAATAGCTATCTTAGCTTTGGAGGGAGATGCACGCAAGACTATCGTCACCTCTGAACTCCCTGAACCTGCCCCAGTAGAGGCAATTATTGAAATTTTAGAGGAGATATATGGAGATCCAGCTGATCTACATATATTGCGTAAAAGATTTATTGATCGTATACAGAAACAAGAGGAGACAATTCCTCAATTTGCAAATGCCCTTAAAGAGCTGATGAATGCCCTGACTCAAAAGGAAATAGAAGAAGATGAGATTTCTAATGTAGATGCTGCGGCTTGGTTGGTACACCAGTTTTTGCTGAGTTTGAGGAGTGGAACCACGCGACAACATTTCAAGGAAAAATTAGAAAGAGAGCGGAAAATTGGATTTCATAAATTGCAAAGTCTAGCTGTGAAATATCAGCAGGAAGAGGAGGCCATGCAGAGCACTCCTTTCTAAAGGAATGTACAAGTTCCTAACCTACCAGTTATTGATACGAAAGAAGTAAGCAAGAAGGTGACAGAGTTTAACTGGAGCGGTACAAAAGTTGATTGAGGAAATTCAACAATTGAGAAAAGAAAGATCCTTCCCCAATAGTAATAAATTGCTTTCTGGAACTGGGAATGAAAGAGAGGTTCCTTTTGTTTGTTGGAATTGCGGAAAGGCTGGACATATTGCTCGAAACTGCAACAGTCGATACTCAGAGCGACGACCATATTTAAACTGAAATATCCTGCAGTGGAGGGTCACACGGTGGGAAGAAATGGAACGACCCCAGAGGAAGAGATAAATCAGCAAATAGTAGGTCAATGTCCAAAAATTCGTGTTTTATTGGATGATCGTCTCGTTAACTGTTTAATTGACACGGGTTCTCAAGTTACTACAATGGAAGAGGATTTCTTTTATAAAACTTACCCAGAAAAAACAACTGGAATTCAAGACTCTTGGGTATCATTGACTGCCGCTAATCATTTACCTGTACCAGTCAAAGGAATAACTTGGATGACACTGCAGATTGAAGGGGCTCAGTTACCCAAACTGGGAATTTTGATAGTCAAGAATAAGGAAGCATCAGCTGAACCAGTAATTTTGGGCATGAATATTCTCAAAGATTTGAATTTGCAACTCTTTAATTATTACAATCGAGACCAATTGGGAGTTCTTCCAAAATCACAACCAGATCGGATGGTATATCAACAATTGATAAAGATGGGAAAGGCTCAACAACATGTTGATGGTTGTCACGGAGAATTGGGACTCATACGATCCCCTTATAAACGAGCCATAAGAGTCCCTGCCCAGGCCGAAAGAATATTCCAGTTATCAGTGGGAACGCATCAACCCACTACTGGGGTCACAGTTATGATTGAACCTGAGATTAATAGGACCAGAGTCTTGATTGCTTGAACAATAGCGGTTATAAAAAAAGGAGCCCTTCCAGTAAGGGTAATGAATTGGAGTACTGAAGAAGTAATAATACCAGCTGGGACGTTAATGGCTAAAGTTTATCCCATTGAGGTAGTATCTGTGGGAATCAAAGAGGGTTGCTCTTTGGGGTCTGCCAAGGATTCTGCCTGTGCTCAGGATAAGGAACATGCTGCTGCAGAAAGGATTATTCAGGCTATGACTCTTGAATGGGACTCTTTTGATACTGATCAGAAAACTGAAATTATGGCACTTATTAGTACCAACCTTGAAGTGTTTTCTCACGGAGAAATGGACTTAGGATGTGCTGATCAGATCTCTCACTGGATAAACACTGAAAACAACATCCCTATTCGAGAACCTTATCGACATCTATCTCCTCTCCTATATCAGGAAGTTAAAACAATGCTCCATGAGATGATCCAGACAGGAGTAGTGGAAGAAAGCAAGAGTCCATGGGCAGCCCCGATTGTCCTAGTTAAGAAAAAGGATGGAACCTTGCGTTTCTGTGTGGATTATAGAAAATTGAATGCTGTGACTGTTCGAGATGCGTACCCTCTTCCCCCAATTGATGATTCTTTAATGACACTAGGAAAGGCCCAATATTTTTCCACTCTTGACTTACATAGTGGATACTGGCAGATAGTAATGGACCCAAGGGATAAGGAGAAAACTGCTTTCATCACCCCTATGGGTCTTTTTCAATTCAATCGCATGCCGTTCGGATTAACTAATGCTCCTGCCACATTTCAACGAGCAATGGAGGCATGTCTCGGAGATTTTAATTATGAACATTTATTCATCTATTTGGATGATATTATTGTATTCTCCTCTTCTTTCTCTCAGCATATACAGCATTTACAATTAGTATTTTAACGGTTACAGCAATTTGGATTTAAACTTACGCCACAAAAGTGTCAGTTATTTAGGAAAAAAATATCCTTTTTGGGACATCAGATTACGAAGGAGGGAGTCCAACCCAGTCCAGATAAAGTAAAGGCCATTCAGAATTGGAAACCGCCTAAGAACGTCACTGAGGTACGATCCTTTTTAGGAATGGCTAGTTATTATCCGAAGTTCATTCCGAAATTTGCACAACATGCAGGACCGCTACATTTACTTCTAAAAGGGGCTAAAGCCAAGTCTGGGAAAGAAGTAGTTTCTTGGGGCCAAGAGCAAGAAGAAGCATTCAAGTGGTTAAAACAACAAATCACTACACCTCCTATATTGGCCTTTGCAGATTTCAGTGAACCTTTTAGGGTGTATACCGATGCAAGCATGAGAGGGTTGGGAGCTATACTCACACAGATTCAAAATGGAAAAGAACGAGTTATAGCTTTCGCCAGTAGAAGCTTAAAAGACACAGAAAGAAAAATGGAAAATTGCAGCTCTTTCAAGTTGGAATTGTTAGCGGTAGTATGGGCTATTACAGAAAAATTTGCTGAATATTTAACTGGGGCTAAGTTTACTTTGAATACAGATAATAACCCAGTTGCTTATTTACAAACTACAAAACTAGGAGCTCTCGAACAGAGATGGGTGGCTAGGTTAGCTAAGTTTGAGTTTGTGATCAAATACCAACCAGGGAAGGTGAATGCGTGTGCGGATTCTCTGTCCAGATATCCTTATGAAATTCCAGTTACAGATATGGATTTGGAATTAGAGGAAGTGGAACTGACTCCAATAGGAAGAAAAGCAAAAATCGCAGTGGAAACCTTTCAACAAGCACAGACTCAGTGTAAGGATTCGCTCAGCTGGCTGCACAGGCAGACAGCTGTTTGACCATTCCTCTAGTCTGAAGGTTACAGGTCTCTGGAAGAGAGACCTGTCTTTCCTTTGCAAGTTTCTGGTCTGTTCTGCTGTTGAGGAATTTGCATACATTCGTTATGCAAATCCCCTACCTGCCTCCTGTGATGACTGGCACTATAAAAAGCTATGTTTCCCAGAGTCCTTTGCTGGTCATTTCTTCAGGGTTTGTTGTAAACACTCCTAGAGTGTCAGCCATGCTATTTCTTGTTAACGTTATCTTAGAGTAATTCGTGGAACTGTACTAGGCAGATTCCTAGTGCAGTTAGATTGCATATCTGTTTTGTCTGTCTGTTGCGATTGTCCTGTCCCATCGGTGGTCGACAGGAAATCGTTCTGTTTGTCTGGGTGCTAACCGGGGCAGCGGTTGCTACCGGTAGCCCCTTCTGATCTGTCTTGCCTGGATCACACTAGCCTTGCGCTAGTGCTGTGGATCCTTCTGTTCTGTTTTCCTGGATCGCACTAGCTTCTAGCGGTAGTGCTGTGGATCCTTCTGATCTGTCTTGCCTGGATCGCACTAGCCTTGCGCTAGTGCTGTGGATCCTTCTGTTCTGTTTTCCTGGATCGCACTAGCCTCTAGCGGTAGTGCTGTGGATCCTTCTGATCTGTCTTGCCTGGATCGCACTAGCCTCGCGCTAGCGCTGTGGATCCTTCTGTTCTGTTTTCCTGGATCGCACTAGCCTCTAGCGGTAATGCTGTGGATCCTCGGCAACTCGGCAGCTCGGCAACTGCTCCTCCAGTGTGAGAATCACCAACATCGGGGCACCACAGGGGTGCGTACTGTCCCCACTTCTGTTTTCCCTCTACACCAACAATTGCACCTCAACTGCCGACTCTGTCAAGATCATGAAATTCGCGGATGACACAACTATCATCGGTCTCATCAGCAGCAATGATGAGCAAGCCTACCACAGGGAGATTGAGAGGATCTGTAACTGGTACAAGCAAAACAATCTCGTCCTCAATGCATCCAAGACCGTCGAATTAATTGTGGACTTCAGAAAACACCCTCCTGCCCTTCCACCAGTCCTCATTGGAGAGACTGAAGTCACCGGGGCATCAAGTGTTCGGCTTCTGGGCACCACCATAACTAGTGACCTAAGATGGGAGCAAAACTCCACCAGAATTCAGAAGAATGCTCAGATGAGGCTGTTTTTTCTGCGCCAGCTGAAGAAATTTGGCATCCCGCGTGATCTGCTCACCAGTTTCTACTCCGCTACAGTTGAGTCCATCCTCTGCTCCTCCATCATTGTCTGGTATTCGGGAGCTAACGCCAGGGACAGGTATAAACTTTAGAGAGTAATTAGCGCTGCGGAGAAGATCATTGGCACACCTCTGCCCCCTCTCGACCTCCTCCACACGGCCAGAATGATAAAAAGAGCCGGCAGGATCTCCCAAGACCCCTCCCACCCAGGAAGCCACTTCTTTGAGCCCCTCCAATCGGGCCGCCGCTTCAGACTAGTCCGTTCAAGAACCACGAGGCGAAGAAACACCTTTTTCCCCCAGGCAGTCCTCCTACTGAACACTCCTACCATCCGGGCCTCTACAGATTAGTCCGTGTCCAGTTGCCAACATTGACTCTGCACCGACGCAATGCTTTTTAACTGATATATATATGCTTGTATGTATGTATGTATGTTTGTATGTCCTATGTCTTTTTTTGCTCTCTGCCTTGCCATGTGTACCATAACCAATTCCGGGGGCGCCAACACCGTACTCGGCGAATAAAAGTGATTCTGATTCTGATCTGTCTTGCCTGGATCGCACTAGCCCCTAGCGGTAGCGGCAGTGGATCCTTCTGATCTGTAATCTTGTTCCTGAACTTGGATCGCACTCGTTTTGGCGGAAAGAGCAGTGGATCCTTCCTCCCTTATTCCTGTTTTCCGTTTGTCTGTTTTGTCTGATACGAATGCTTGCTGTAGGCTCGGTGAGGTAACCGTTAAGCAAGCGCTCGCGTTCTCTGTTTCGTGTTTGTTTGTCGGTGGTTAGTTAGGGTGGCATGCTTGTCTCTGTTGTGCTTAACATGCGGAGACAGCGCTGTAAACGCGTTCGCTGTTGCGAATGAGTGCGGTGTTCGTGTTTAGTTAGCGTTTGTTATTTTCCTTATCTTTTCATTGTATGATTTGCTGTGCCTTTGCTACTCTCGTGCCCTGTCCTTTTTCTGTCTGGTGTCTCTTGGCAATCGCCATTCTCTGCGATTGCGTTCTTGCTTTGGTTTCTGCTGATGTGTGTTCACCGTCGCTGGGTCGCGACTAGATTGATGGATACACATTCATCCTATATCTGTGCTCTTTCTCTTTAAGGGCTGTTCAGCCCTGTGTATCTTAGATCTGTACAATCCCCATCTGGCATCTGTGGCCGTGCAGCGATTGTGCTCGTCTGCACTCCACAACGCCATCTGCCGGTGGGAATTGCCCTCTGCTGGTGCATTGCACCTAGCCTGGGTTCCCTTAATTATACGCTTGTGGGGGGTTTTCGTTGTGTCAGTGCGGATCTTGTGCGCTGACCACGAAAACTATTCCGCAATCGTTACAGAATGACCAGCCAAACCAAAATTCCCAGGGTAGAGGGAACGTTCGATTTGCTTCAGATGTCATTTCCTAAGACAAAAGCATATGTGGATCCTATTATAGGTAGGATCTTACATTATATTAAAGCAGTTAAAAAATCTGTACAAGTACCTGATTTCAACCCATATGGAGATTACCTAGATACAGGGTTGTTTGAACCGCCATTTGACTCATGGGAAATTGGGGCTTTAATGGAAGAATTTGACTTTGATTGGAAGGCCTTTTGCGATTTTTACATCGCAAAAAGCGAAGATGTTCTGAATGATTGTCTCGATTCTATGTACGATTTGATTGATTCTGATGAGTGTGACGAGTTTTTTGTGGATGCGGTGATTTGTGTGTGGCAAACTATTTTGGATGAATTGCACACACACCAACCAATTAATTCCAATAAAGAGACACCATTTGTCACAGGAGCCCTGGTGGTCAGACCGCAAATGGCCTTCCAAACGGTGCCAGCGCACGGATCGTACGAACTCTGGTCGCAGTCAATGCGCAGGAACCGTTGGGACAAACCGCAGACAAACCAGAAGGGAGCCTGTGAGGTATGGGTAATTACAACCCACACACGATTCCAGGGTATCTGCCACCACCACTGGTATGGGCCAGTGGACCCGATTTACTGACTGACTGGTCTTGCGAATAAAAATGGTTAAAACACGCTGTATTCTGTCTAGCCAACAACAAACAATAGTAACGTCTCTGCAGAGGTCTGGTTCAGTTGTGTGCGTGCTGAATAGTAGGGTAGCTAGAACAACAACTGACGATAGCGTCGGTTTATTGAAAGCAATATAAATAATCAATATATACAGACAATTATTAAAATCAACAATTATTAAAACAGTAATAGCCAGTATAAAAAATAAAAGAGAGAAAATACTTAGGGTTTGTGGAAATATGTCCTTTTGTGGGAAAATCATCAAGTCCTTGGTTTCAAGTTCACAAAGCTCTTTGTTCCAGGAATAAATCCAAAGTTCAGAAAGATTTAAAATCCAAACAAAATGGAGGATGTCCTTTGTTTCAATTCAGACAAGGTGGCCGCCAACCATGTGTCCTCTGGCTGGCAGCATGCTCTCAGGAAGATGGAATGGGGGGACTAATTTGCCCGGGCAGCTCATTCACTTTTAATGGAGCTGAGTTCAGAGGCGGGCTTCCAGAGTCGGCCCCCAGGCCGGACTATGGTAATCACATCTGGGGCAGGGGCCTCCACAAGCCCTCATAACCCTGACACTTCTCTAGACAGACCTGCGCGGCCGGCACACAAATAATAATTACATATTCTCGATCCCTAGAACCTACCGATTAATATGATATCAAACTTGGGCATGTTTGCATGCCCGGTTAAAAAACAGTGGAATTCCCAGAGTTCAGGTTATGCCAGTGGCCCAAATTTAATATCAAAATACTCACAAGATCCGGATCAGCAGAATGATATAACTTTCACATTTCTCACCTGAACGGTATTGCTTAAACATGCTCAAAATCCTAAACTCCATGCTTTCTTATTCTGCCTATATGGCTCCGGCCAGTCTAGGGCAAAGCAGATTTTTGAATAGCCCCCTGCTGTGAGCTCATCCTGTCTTTTCCCAAAAGGAAGAGTGGGCTCTTTGCTGACTAATTAACATCTAGGTGTCACCTGGTTCCCAGAACAGCAAGGGGAGTTAATGCCTCCAGGTTATTCTGCCTTCCACAGGGAATATGTCCAAGCTAATTAACACCTCCCCCCAGGCTTTTACTCAGCTAAGACAAGTCCCCCAGCTGTTCCTAGGCAGAGGGATACTACACATCGAATCTTGGTTTAATGATTTGTGTCGCTAACTGACCGCAATCGCGTTTTGGCTGACTGGGCGTCGCCCGGTGTCACACCTCCCCCTCCTGATGCTGTGTAGGGGGGTGTCACCAAGACATCCTCCGTAGCAGCCATTGGCGCTGTTGGGTCTAGTTCCCCCTGACACCGAGACATCCCATCAGCGTTCCGGTGTCGGCTGCCCGCTGCGTGTCGGCCAACCTGGCTGATGGGTCTCAGGTTGCCGGTACGGCGCAAAAACCCATTGGAGCCTGCGGCTCGGTTCCCCTGGATCGGTCGCGGTCTGCTACCCTCAGGTTTGACCCGACATGGACCGTTCTGGACAGGGCGTTTGCGCCACTGCAGTCGGACGTGGTGTCTGCCGGGACTGCTGACAACAGGCAGTGGGTTGGTTAAGTCAACAGCCAGCCCATGCAGGGTTCCCCTGCTAAGTGGCTGTGGACCTAAGGGAACCCCGCGGGAATCCCTGGACCTTCCCAGCTCCTGACAGACGGCACATGCTTTGCAGTAGTTCGCTACATCCCTGTTCATCCGGGGCCAATAAAACTGTTTCCGAATACCGGCAAGTGTCTTGCGGACACCTGAGTGCCCTGTCAGAGGATTACCATGTGCGGATTTCAGCACATGTCCCCTGAACGCACTCGGGACCACAAGCCATTTGGTATTCGCATGTGATCTACCTGTAGGGGGCTGTACAGACTCGCTGTACAGTCTCCCACCTTCCCAGTACACCTTGAAAGCGGCCCCGTCTGCGAGGGGCTCAGCGGCTTGCTGCCTGAGCACCTCCAGGCTTGGGTCGCTTTGTAGTGCTGCTGTGAGGACGCTGTAAGTTTCAGCCAACTTGCTCATGTCACACGAGGCCAGCGGCTAAAAGGTCTCATCCCCGCGGTCAGAGGAGGGGGAGGAGGCCGGAACCCCCTCCACCTGTTCTGAGCTCGGGTTCTGAGCGGTACAGCTGCGCGGTACTGCTAGCACAGGTACACCTTCAGAAGGGCACAGACGGGCATTACTCAAATCATCGTTGCATGCATTAATGACATTGACAGGTATAGACATTTTTTCGTTACAGACAGGTTGTACAGTAAACTCAGGTACAGTTACATCATCATCACAACAGACAGTCTGTACATCAAACTCAGGTGCCTTTGAAGCAGGCACTATTGAACCGGGTATCCTTGAACTGGGCACATTCAACCCACCTCCCCCTGGTGCTCCCCCAAGTGTATAAAGTACCTGGTGGTGGGTGGAGAGTCCGTCTCCTTCCGTGAGCGACAAGGCGGTTGTGGCAGGTTCGTAGTAGGACACAAGCTTGCCCAAATCAGTCCCCAGCAACACAGGGACTGGGAGATCCTTCACAACCCCAACAACCCTTTCTTGGACCCCTCCTCCCCAATCCAGCTTCACTCTCGCGTGGGCTATGTGAAAAAGGGTGCCCTCTACTCCAGTAAGGGCAAAAGATCGGCGGGAGCTGATGCTCTCCTTTGGCACAAGGTGTGAGTGAACTAACGTGATGTCAGCTCCGGTGTCCCGGAATCCGGTGACAACTTTGTCGTTCACTCTAACAAGTTGCTGCTGGTCGGTTCGGTCGCGGATTTCCCTTCCGCGGGCAAACAGGACAAAATCTGATGATCCAGGCTGTGGTTCGCTGGCTGGTTGCCTCTGCTGTGGGTGAGATACAGGTGCTGCAGGTGCTGGTGGTGTATGTCTCCGCTCCGGACAGTCGAATTTCATGTGTCTGGGCTGGCGGCAGTAGTGACAGGTGACCTCTCCAGGGGCTGCAGCCACTGCGCTGGGTGGCCTCGGTGGCTGACGGCTCACATGGGCAGGAGAGTCTGCCGGGGTATTGGGCTGACCTCCTCTCCAGCTGGATGGGACAGTCCTGCGTGCATCAGGCACCCGGGTAGTCGCAAAAGTCTCAGCAAGGTCTGCAGCGACAGTTGCTGACGCCGGCTTGCGCTCTAACACAAACTGTCGTACATCAGCAGGGCAAATGTTCAGAAATTGTTCCAGGACTATCAAGTCCTCCAGGACACCATAAGGCCCTTTGGTGATGCCTAGAGTCCACTGGCAGAGTGTGGTGAGCAAGCTGCTGACCACATCTCGGTACAAATCAGAAGACTTTTTCTGCCAGGCCCTGAACTTTTTGCGATAGGCTTCTGGCGTCAGCTGGTACTTCGTAATGATAGCGTCTTTTATAGCGACATAATCATCTTTCTCCGCAGGCAATTCTGCGAAAGCATCAAGCGCTTTGTAGCGCAGCAAAGGTGTCAGATGTCTGGCCCACTGGTCTTGGGACAGACGATACTGACGGCATGCTTTTTCAAAAGACCGCAGAAACAAGTCAATATCAGTGTCTTTTTCAATATTAGCAAATTTAAATTTTGCACTCACGGGTGATGCAGCTCCTTCAGCAGGGAGGCTGGGCGGCGAACTCCGACTGGCCTGTTGCACTTTTGCCAAGTTTAGCTCATGCTGTCGTTGGAGCTCCCGTTCCGTAGCAGCCCTCTCCGCGTGGCGTTCTGCAGATTGGCGCTCCCGTTCCTCTCGTGCTTCCATGTACTGCATGTACTTTTCCAGGTCAGTCTCCATCAGCTTCCGTAATGCCTGCTGCAGTACCGGGTCAGCAGCACCCATGGACAGTCCAGTACTGGCCAGTTCCGGGCGAGTACTTTCAGAAACTCTGGGATTGGGGACCATACTGACATTCTCCTGCGTAACTGTTAATGCAGGGCCCTCAGGATGCACAACCTCTGTACGGTCAGGATTCTCAGTCTCTGGTTCCCCTCAATTTGTGTCAAATGGGCTGGCATCCACTTCAGCGGACACTCCCGGCTCCCGCAGTTGCTGGGTATCCCATCTGGACAAGTCGGCTATCAGGTCCCGTTTGTTCTTGCGGAGGATGTCCATGCCCCTCGCTTTGCAAAGATTTTCCAGGTCTGCTAGGCACATGTTCTGGTAGTTCCCAGACATTACCATGCCAAATAAAATAAAACTTTCAGGGAGGGGTACTGGCTACACAGTCTCTCTGTATATATAAAAAGTATATTGCCCTCCAGCTACACCAACGAATTAGTTCGTTTCTGGATAGTGCTAGCGCTATCTTAGATACTTTTCAGCACAACACAGGTCCCAACCGCTGCCTAACACTGTCACAGGGGCCCTGGTGGTCAGACCGCAAATGGCCTTCCAAACGGTGCCAGCGCACGGATCGTACGAACTCTGGTTGCAGTCAATGCGCAGGAACCGTTGGGACAAACCGCAGACAAACCAGAAGGGAGCCTGTGAGGTATGGGTAATTACAACCCACACACGATTCCAGGGTATCTGCCACCACCACTGGTATGGGCCAGTGGACCCGATTTACTGACTGACTGGTCCTGCGAATAAAAACGGTTAAAACACGCTGTATTCTGTCTAGCCAACAACAAACAATAGTAACGTCTCTTCAGAGGTCTGGTTCAGTTGTGTGCGTGCTGAATAGTAGGGTAGCTAGAACAACAACTGACGATAGCGTCGGTTTATTGAAAGCAATATAAATAATCAATATATACAGACAATTATTAAAATCAACAATTATTAAAACAGTAATAGCCAGTATAAAAATAAAAGGGAGAAAATACTTAGGGTTTGTGGAAATATGTCCTTTTGTGGGAAAATCATCAAGTCCTGGGTTTCAAGTTCACAAAGCTCTTTGTTCCAGGAATAAATCCAAAGTTCAGAAAGATTTAAAATCCAAACAAAATGGAGGATGTCCTTTGTTTCAATTCAGACAAGGTGGCCGCCAACCATGTGTCCTCTGGCTGGCAGCATGCTCTCAGGAAGATAGAATGGGAGGACTAATTTGCCTGGGCATCTCATTCACTTTTAATAGAGCTGAGTTCAGAGGCGGGCTTGCAGAGTCGGCCCCCAGGCCGGACTATGGTAATCACAGGAAACAGCACTGTTGCAAATTACAGAGGCAGAAGAGTCTCAATCTTCTAACTGTAATATTAAATACTTAACGCAGGAAGAAGTAAAGGCAAGACTAAATAAATTAAAAATAGACAAGGCACCTGGCCCGGATGGCATGCATCCTCGGGTTCTAAGAGAATTAAGTTCAGTTATAGCTAAGCCCCTTTATCTTATCTTTTGTGACTCTCTTGCAACTAGCAGAGTCCCAGTGGATTGGCGTACAGCCCACGTTTTCCCATTATTTAAGAAGGGCAAAAAATCTGATCCAGGAAATTATAGACCTGTAAGCTTAACATCAGTTGTATGCAAACTATTTGAGGGGTTACTAAGAGATACTATACATGACTTCATAGTAGAAAATAATCTTATTTCTCAGCATCAACATGGGTTTACTAAAGACAGGTCCTGTTTGACTAACATGCTCAGCTTTTATGAGGTAGTGAATGCTAATATGGATATTGGGAATGCTGTAGATGTGATATACTTGGACTTTGCAAAGGCCTTCGACACTGTTCCCCACAGAAGTCTGGTGCAAAAGTTGAGGATGCAAGGACTGGGGAAGAGTTTGTGTGCATGGATAGGGAACTGGCTAATGGACAAAAAACAAAGAGTTGTGGTCAATGGATCGTACTCAAAATGGGAGACTGTTAGCAGTGGGGTCCCACAGGGGTCTGTACTGGGTCCAGTGCTCTTCAATTTATTTATTAATGACCTAGTAGATGCAGTAGTGAGCAATGTTGCTATTTTTGCAGATGATACAAAATTGTGCAGAATCATCAACTCTCAGGAAGATAGTGTCATATTGCAACAGGATCTGGATAGGATGGCTATATGGGCACATACATGGCAGAAGAAATTCAATGTTGACAAATGTAAAGTCATGCATTTTGGTCGTACCAATGGTCTAGCACCATACAAAATAAATGGGATACAGTTGGGAACATCAAACTTGGAGAAGGACTTAGGAGTACTCATCGACAACAAGTTAAATAATCGTACTCAATGCCAAGCCGCTGCAGCTAAAGCGAACAAATTTTTGGGATGCATTAAATGGGAAATAAAAACTTGAGACGCTAGCATAATATTGCCCCTGTTTAACTCTCTAGTAAGGCCACATCTGGAATATGGAATTCAGTTCTGGGCACCACATTACAAAAAAGATATTGCAGTTTTAGAGCAGGTGCAGAGACGAGCTACAAAATTGATACGTGGGATGGAAGGTCTCGCTTACCAAGAAAGGTTAGATAAACTGGGTTTATTTAGTCTAGAGAAAAGACGCCTTAGAGGAGATCTAATTAACATGTATAAATACATTAGAGGGCAATATAATAGCTTGGCGGATGAGCTTTTTGTCCCTAGGCCTTCTCAAAGGACTAGAGGACATGATCTGCGCATGGAGGAAAAACGTTTTAGCCATTTATTTAGGAAAGGGTTCTTTACAGTAAGAGTGGTTAAGATGTGGAATGCATTGCCACAGGAAGTCGTTATGGCAAACTCTATACCTGCATTTAAAGGGGGCTTAGATGCTTTGCTTGCGTTGAAAGACATCCATGGCTACAATTACTAGGTTATGCCTAATGATGTTGATCCAGGGATTTTATCTGATTGCCATCTGGAGTCAGGAAGGAATTTTTCCCATTTGGGGCTAATTGGACCATGCCTGGTGGGGTTTTTTTCGCCTTCCTCTGGATCAACAGGGGTATGTGGGGGACGGGCTGGAGTTGTACTTTGTACTGGTTGAACTCGATGGACGTATGTCTTTTTTCAGCCAAAATAACTATGTAACTATGTAACATCTGGGGCAGGGGCCTCCACAAGCCCTCATAACCCTGACACTTCTCTAGACAGACCTGCGCGGCCAGCACACAAATAATAATTACATATTCTCGATCCCTAGAACCTACCGATTAATATGATATCAAACTTGGGCATGTTTGCATGCCCGGTTAAAAAACGGTGGAATTCCCAGAGTTCTGGTTATGCCAGTGGCCCAAATTTAATATCAAAATACTCACAAGATCCGGACCAGCAGAATGATATAACTTTCACATTTCTCACCTGAACGGTATTGCTTAAACATGCTCAAAATCCTAAACTCCATGCTTTCTTATTCTGCCTATATGGCTCCGGCCAGTCTAGGGCAAAGCAGGTTTTTTAATAGCCCCCTGCTGTGAGCTCATCCTGTCTTTTCCCAAAAGGCAGAATGGGCTCTTTGCTGGCTAATCAACATCTAGGTGTCACCTGGTTCCCAGAACAGCAAGGGGAGTTAATCAGGGGTCGAGTCCTGCGTGGACGCGGGTGAACGGTGTCCACCCACTTTATCTTCAGGGTGAACGCTGTTCACCCTGGCTTGTGTGGAGGGAGCAGAGCAGAGAAGGTGAGCTATGGGGACAGCGGGGATGGGCGGACACCTCCCCCCGCCATCCCTCACCTTCGTGCTCACCTTCCTGCCTCTCCCCTCCAGCGTTGTGAAGTGTCGGGCCCGGCGGCAAAAGTGGGCGGAGACTTTCCGCCTTCTTCCGGCCAATAGGGACGCTCCGCTCTGTGTGTGGCTAGATGACCAGACTAGCAATTTTTGTCCGCAACACCTGCAAATGTAAATACATCACCAAGCGTGCTAGGGCTCAAATGCCGTGTCCTCTCTCCTTCAAAGCGGGGTGACGCCCGCGGAGCTAGCGGGGCTGTCCTGAGGGGTGCCGATTTTTTTCTCCTGCTGTTTGCATCATACCAGCTTCACTTGGGAATAAGTATCTTTTTTGTTGCACTCTACCTTTCCTCTTATGCACTTTACTCTATAGGCTGCTCCTATATATTATTGTTGTTTGCAGCCATTTGTAGAGCAATTTTTTGTACACTTTATATATGCATTTGTATATCTCATGTTTTGCTATTTGCACAGTATTTTGCACTTACATTACTGAACCCGGGTTAAAGCACTGTGGGACTCTTATTAGAAGCCCACTTTGCTGGTATTTATATATTTGATGCTACCACCAGGGCCGGGCCGAGGCATAGGCTGGAGAGGCTCCAGTCTCAGGGCGCAGTGTAGGAGGGGGCGCACAATTCATTCAGCTGTCATTCCTAATTGTGTTTGAAGCAGAAAGAAATAAGAAAAGGGGATACATGGCAGTGACTGCAAGCCATATAACTAGATAATAAGGTGTTGGGGAGGTTGTGGGCCCTGTGGCACCTCTTAGTCTAATAGCAATCAGTGAGTGACAGCTGGGGTGGCAGGGATGAAGGGGCGCACTTTGGTGTCTTAGCCTTGGGTGCTGGAGGACCTTGTCCCGCCTCTGGCTACCACTTATAGTATTGCATTTATATGATATTTTTTTCAGCAGGATATTGATTGGGTCGCATTTTTAATTGGTTTTATTCAATTTTGACTCTCATTGTGTCATTTACTATTGTATGTCAGTATATCGGAATAAACTTTTTTGTATCTTTCCCAGTGGTGCTGCGCATATGGACTTTCTTTTTTCCTTTACATAGAAGACCAGACTAGCCGCACACAGAGCGGAGTGTCCCTTGCGGCTAGAACGAGGTAAGTCTCCGCCCACTTTCACCGCCGGGCCCGACACTTCACAACGCTGGAGGGGAGAGGCAGGAAGGTGAGCACGAAGGTGAGGGATCGGGGGGAGAGGTCTGCCCATCCCTGCTGTCCCCATAGCTCGCCTTCTCTGTTCTGCTTCCTCCGGGTGGGCGCACACCTGGCTACCTGGGCACATATACCCCGCCTACATATACTGGGCATATATACCCCTGCCTACATATACTGGGTATCTATACCCCTGACTACATATACTGGGCATATATACCCCTGACTATATATACTGGGCATATATACCCCTGCCTACATATACTGGGCATATATACCCCTGCCTACATATACTGGGCATATATACCCCTGCTTACATATACTGGGCATATATACCCCTGCCTACATATACTGGGCATATATACCCCTGGCTGCATATACTGGGCATATATACCCCTAGCTGCATATACTGGGCATATATACCCCTGACTACATATACTGGGCATATATACCCCTGACTACATATACTGGGCATATATACCCCTGCCTACATATACTGGGCATATATACCCCGGGCTGCATATACTGGGCATATATACCCCTGGCTGCATATACTGGTCATATATACCCCTGGCTGCATATACTGGGCATATACTGTATACCCCTGACTACATATACTGGGCATATATACCCCTGCCTACATATACTGGGCATATATACCCCTGCCTACATATACTGGGGACATATACCCCTGACTACTTATACTGGGCATATATACCCCTGACTACATATACTGGGCATATATACCCCTGCCTACATATACTGGGCATATATACCCCTGCTTACATATACTGGGGACATATACCCCTGCCTACATATACTAGGCATATATACCCCTGACTACATATACTGGGCATATATACCCCTGCCTACATATACTGGGCATATATACCCCTGCCTACATATACTGGGCATATTAACCCCTGCCTACATATACTGGGCATATATACCCCTGCCTACATATACTGGGCATATATACCCCTGGCTACATATACTGGGCACATATACCCCTGGCTACATATACTGGGCATATATACCCCTGGCTACATATACTGGGCACATATACCCCTGCCTACATATACTGGGCACATATACCCCTGGCTACATATACTAGGCAATTATACCTCTGGCTACATATACTGGGGACTACTATACTCATGGCTACTTATACTGGGGACACCTATAGACCTGGCTACCTAGGGGTACCTATTTTGGGGGAACTGCTGTCAGATTATCTGCATTTTTGTGGAACCGCTGTTATGTATTTTGGGGAACAGCTGCCGGATTATGTATATGTTAGGGGAACGGCTGCTGCCAGATTACGTGCATTTTGGGGAACTGCTGCCAGATTGTGTATGTTTGGGGGACCACTACTGCCAAATTATATGTCCTTTGGGTGTTACGCGTATTTTGGGTGATCCGCTGCCAGGTTCCGCGTATTTTGGGGAACTGCTTCCAAATTATGTGTATGTTGGTGGAACTGCTGCTGCCACATTGACTATTTTGGGGGAACCACTTCCATATTATCTGTATTTTGGAGGAACTTCTACCAGATTATGTGTCTTTTTGGTGAAATGCTGTCAGATTACATCTATTTTTGTTGGATACACTACGGCAGAGCTCAAACTTCCTCGACAGACCTTTTACATCACTGCTAAGGTCATGTATATTTGGCCCCACCCATGACCACGCCCACGGTGTGATTAACCACGCCCATTTTTCGGCGCAGGAGTTCTCCAAGTTAGTCCACTCACTTCTTTTCCCAGGACTAGACCCCTGGAGTTAATGCCTCCAGGTTATTCTGCCTTCCACAGGGAATACGTCCAAGCTAATTAACACCTCCCCCCAGGCTTTTACTCAGCTAAGACAAGTCCCCCAGCTGTTCCTAGGCAGAAGGATACTACACATCGAATCTTGGTTTAACGATTTGTGACGCTAACCGACCACAATCGAGTTTTGGCCGACTGGGCGTCGCCCGGCGTCACACCATTGTCACATGATTATTCCTGTCATTCTGGAGTAAAGCAAGTGAGTTTAAGCACTGTGCAACCTGAAATGAATGGGCGTGACTCGACTGTGTACACCTGTGTGAATTCTGATGGAGTTTCTTCTGTTTGTTTGGAGGTTGAATCTGTGCGATCTGATGCCTGTTTCTCAGATGTTCCTGCCGATTGTGATCGGCGTGAGTGTGTCGGTTTTGTCAATGATATGTGGGATCCCTTGTCATGTAAAAACAGATCTTCTTCTCCCAGTACTACCTTAAGATCCTCCATCTATGATCTTGCTATGGGGAAAATTCCCAAACTATGCAGTTTCAAGAGTAAGGTTAATATGACTAATAAAGTTTCTCATGTTGTTGTCACAACTTCTTCTTCTAATATTGCTCAGTATGAATGCTCAGACCTAGTCAGGTATGAATGGGAGCCCCCGTTCCAGAAAAAGCAGCTAGAAGCGCTGGTGTATGAATTGGTGATCGAATCAAAGTCGTTTTGAGAGTACTACATTGCCAGAAGTGAGTCTGTCTTGAAAGTATGCATAACTTCTGCTTCCGCCTTAAGAAAAGAAAAGGGGTGTGAATATGACTTTGTGAGCCCACTGATTTGTATGTGGAAAATGATTCTGAATGAACAACGTGTAATCCACTCAGTTGATGTTTGTAAAAGCACATTGGCCTCAATTCACTAAGCTTATCTCCTGTATTTAATAACTCTTCTAGAGTTGTTACCATGGTGATAAGGCATGTGGTATTCAGGAAACATTTTATCTCAGGCAAACCTAAAGTTAACTCTTCTGTCTTTAAGTTAACTCTTCTATCCTTAAAATAACTCCAGAGTTAAAGACAGGCTGTTTATTAACTGCATGTGAAAATAACTACAGAGGAGGTAAAATAACTACAGAGGAGGTAACTTAACTACAGAGGAGGTAACTTAAGGAATGAAGAGATAAGATAACTCTCTCTTATGTGGAGGTAAGTTTTCTCTTGCCTTATTATCTCCAGCATGATCTTAGTGAATTGAGGCCATTGTCAGCTGGCGTTTCTGAGATCCAGAAATCCAGCCTGGAGACCTCAGAATCCCTGTCTTCAAAATGTCCAGTTTCGCAATCGATTGCGATCTTGGATGCGCAAATTTTGCGTTTTGACTCCTCGGATTCGACATTGTTAGCCGAGTCTAAGAGTGAGACATCACTTTGGTTTCGTGAATCTGACACTGAAGCATCTTTGCTGTGTCCAGAGAAGGTTTCTCTGAGCCTGCCCTGTACCATGAATAACAAAATTATGTCCACTCGCACTGACATTTGTGAGTCCCTTTCTTGCCCTGGAGAAAGTACTGATTCTCCACCCTGTACTCTGGATGAGTCAGTATGGCCTTGCTTAGAATCTCCTGCAGTGTCCCTAGAGGCTCTTCTAGGTATTGCTGCTATTCTCACCTGTTTTTCTGCAATTTTGGACTTACAAGCTAGTTTGACTGCTATGCAGAATTCTGGGTAGAGTGAGATTGAAGTTAGGGAGTCAGTGTGTGTGCCAGTAAATATTCCTGTACATCCCGCTCATGATGATGAAATTCAGTCCCAGCTTATGGTGGAACCATTCCTGGGACATCTGCTCTGCCTGCAGGAGGTATTTAATGTTCAGCCCTGTAACATGGATAGTTCAGAATCCTTCATAGAAAACTTGGAAAATGACATTTCTGAGGTCTTAGTTGATGTTTCAGAGGTTTCCAAGTCCCTCCTAAAGGGTGCAGAACTTCTAGGAGATACCTCCTGCCCCCCAGATCCATCTGAGGTTTTGTCCACTTCGGTAGGCATTGCTCTTGTGCTGACTACCTTTGCAGCTCTTGTGGAGCTTCACTCATGTGTAGTCAATGGTGATATTACAGTCACAGAAAATTCTGAATTTAAGTCTGAGTTTTCTTTTGAAAGACCAGTACCTGTGACCTCCTCTCATGATGATTTTCTGCCCGGTACTGGTTTTGGTCTTGTCGTGTCGGACTCTGAGGTTGGCAGTTCCCCGACATGTCCTGAGGTTTCTCCTGTGCTGGTGTACCCCAATGTGCTCTGTGACCCAGAAAGCCCAAGTGTGCCTCGGTTACCAGCATGCTCAGATGCTTCCTCGGTGGAGACATGCTCTGATATGGCCTGCCTGCTTGCATGCCCAGAAGTGGTCCCTGAAAGTCCTGATCTTGATGGGTGTCCTTGTAATTCTGAATCCGGAATAGTCATTGGTTCCATAGGAGGGCTTGATAGTTCTCCATGTGAGCCTGGTGATTGTTCTGCCCTCTTGGGATCTCTGTGGAGCTTCAAAAGGTTCTGGGAGATTCCGGGAGAAATTTTGCTTGGTACCCTAGATAAGATCAACAGTGGCTTTTGTGTTGTAAGGGACACTTCGAACAGGTATTGTGGCAGGTTTGGTATTTTCGGACACTCCCTGGAAGATGGTGGGTATTGTCTGGAGGGTGTCGATGGCTTCTTCTCTGGCGTTCACAGTCCTGATGGGTGTTATACTGAGACTGGTAGTACTGATGGGCATGTTTCGGTGGCTTTTGCTTCCGATGAGGTCGGTTTCGGCAGGACTGACTCTGGAATTGGGCCTTGTCGGGCTGTCCCGACCTTCATGAGTCTTCAGTTGGAGTTTTTTGGAAATACCAGTTTTGAGGGACGTCTGGAATCCGTCCCTAGAGGAGGGGGTACTGTAAGGATCCGCTCAGCTGGCTGCACAGGCAGACAGCTGTTTGACCATTCCTCTAGTCTGAAGGTTACAGGTCTCTGGAAGAGAGACCTGTCTTTCCTTTGCAGGTTTCTGGTCTGTTCTGCTGTTGAGGAATTTGCATACATTCGTTATGCAAATCCCCTACCTGCCTCCTGTGATGACTGGCACTATAAAAAGCTATGTTTCTCAGAGTCCTTTGCTGGTCATTTCTTCAGGGTTTGTTGTAAACACTCCTAGAGTGTCAGCCATGCTATTTCTTGTTAACGTTATCTTAGAGTAATTCGTGGAACTGTACTAGGCAGTTTCCTAGTGCAGTTAGATTGCATATCTGTTTTGTCTGTCTGTTGCGATTGTCCTGTCCCAGCGGTGGTCGACAGGAAATCGTTCTGTTTGTCTGGGTGCTAACCGGGGCAGCGGTTGCTACCGGTAGCCCCTTCTGATCTGTCTTGCCTGGATCGCACTAGCCTTGCGCTAGCGCTGTGGATCCTTCTGTTCTGTTTTCCTGGATCGCACTAGCCTCTAGCGGTAGTGCTGTGGATCCTTCTGATCTGTCTTGCCTGGATCGCACTAGCCTTGCACGAGCGCTGTGGATCATTCTGTTCTGTTTTCCTGGTTTGCACTAGCCTCTAGCGGTAGTGCTGTGGATCCTTCTGATCTGTCTTGCCTGGATCGCACTAGCCTTGCGCTAGCGCTGTGGATCCTTCTGTTCTGTTTTCCTGTATCGCACTAGCCTCTAGCGGTAGTGCTGTGGATCCTTCTGATCTGTCTTGCTTGGATCGCACTAGCCCCTAGCGGTAGCGGCAGTGGATCCTTCTGATCTGTAATCTTGTTCCTGAACTCGGATCGCACTCGCTCTGGCGGAAAGAGCAGTGGATCCTTCCTCCCTTATTCCTGTTTTCCGTTTGTCTGTTTTGTCTGATACGAACGCTTGCTGTAGGCTCGGTGAGGTAACCATTAAGCAAGCGCTCGCGTTCTCTGTTTCGTGTTTGTTTGTCGGTGGTTAGTTAGGGTGGCATGCGTGTCTCTGTTGTGCTTAACACGCGGAGACTGCACTGTAAACACGTTCACTGTTGCGAATGAGTGCGGTGTTCGCGTTTAGTTAGCGTTTGTTATTTTCCTTATCTTTTCATTGTATGATTTGCTGTGCCTTTGCTACTCTCGTGCCCTGTCCTTTTTCTGTCTGGTTATAAATATAAAATGAATCTAGGCAGCGCTAAATGTAGAAAAATGTTTTTAATCGTGTTATACTAAGTTGTCAAATACACAATAAAATAGCTCAATGGGCAGGTCCATTAATTGATAATTGTCTGTAACAAATACCATACACATCCACGCACCAATCACCTCCACACACCTACTGCAGTAGAAAAAATTGGCGAGTGCACTGGCAAAAATATAAAAATATAAAAATATAAAATATATCAAAATAAAAATAAATACAAAATAGTATAGCTAGATTGTAGCAGTATATCCTTAGATTAATTAATTGGCAGTCTAGTTGATTAGATAGGATTTATCTTCAATGTGTGTAGCGTAAATAATCCTTACAGATTCCACATGGATTAAAATATAATGTCTGTAGTGGAAGTTCCACATTTAGCAGCAATTGGAAGGAAGCAGTGTATGCAGCTCAATTCTCCGTAATGAAAAATAATCTTCGCAAGGTATTACTCACGATCCCCTGGGTAGATAAAGTGATGGTATCTGGAGCCGCTCAATCCAGTGTGTCCCGGCCGGTGACTACACTGGAGAGTCTAGGACCCACTGAAGATGGATTGACAGCGGTGTCGGGCTGGTTTGCCCGGCTCCAGTGCGGGTAATGCAACGTCCCTTGATCTGCTTCCGGAACGGCTCCCCGGATCTCCGTAGTGTGTTAGTGAGACACACCTCCTTCCTCGATAGTCGTGACGTCACTAGAGGTTTAGCCAATCGCGATTGGCTAAACCTCTAGTGACGTCACGACTATCGAGGAAGGAGGTGTGTCCTAGACTAGACAGTGGGTCCTGAGCTGCATACACTGCTTCCTTCCAATTGCTGCTAAATGTGGAACTTCCACTACAGACATTATATTTTAATCCATGTGGAATCTGTAAGGATTATTTACGCTACACACATTGAAGATAACTCCTATCTAATCAACTAGACTGCCAATTAATTAATCTAAGGATATACTGCTACAATCTAGCTATACTATTTTGTATTTATTTTTATTTTCATATATTTTATATTTTTATCAGTGCACTCGCCAATTTTTTCTACTGCAGTAGGTGTGTGGAGGTGATTGGTGCGTGGATGTGTATGGTATTTGTTACAGACAATTATCAATTAATGGACCTGCCCATTGAGCTATTTTATTGTGTATTTGACAACTTAATATAACACGATTAAAAACATTTTTCTACATTTAGCGCTGCCTAGATTCATTTTATATTTATATCCATCTACTAGGGGTTTTTGGGTCACCCCATTTTAGGCGAGCTGCTGATTACCAGAGGCGCACTACTGATACCCTTCTACTTTTTCTGTCTGGTGTCTCTTGGCAATCGCCATTCTCTGCGATTGCGTTCTTGCTTTGGTTTCTGCTGATGTGTGTTCACCGTCGCTGGGTCGAGACTAGATTGGTGGATACACATTCATCCTATATCTGTGCTTTCTCTCTTTAAGGGCTGTTCAGCCCTGTGTATCTTAGATCTGTACAATCCCCATCTGGCATCTGTGGCCGTGCAGCGATTGTGCTCGTCTGCACTCCACAACGCCATCTGCCGGTGGGAATTGCCCTCTGCTGGTGCATTGCACCTAGCCTGGGTTCCCTTAATTATACGCTTGTGGGGGTTTTTTGTTGTGTCAGTGCGCATCTTGTGCGCTGACCACGAAAACGATTCCGCAATCGTTACACTCAGATGGAAGAATATGACTGGGTTAAATTTCAAGAAAGAGATCCCATTTTGAGTCCCCTTAAAAATTGGGTACAAGTTGGCAAGAAACCTTCTCCAAAAGTCCAGAAAACCCTGGATCTGGAGCTTGTAAAACTGTTACGGCAATGGACTCGTTTAAGCATATATAGTAATATCTTGTATCGAAAAGTAAAGCTAAAGCACCAATTACAATCTACTAGACAAGTGGTGTTATCTAAGTCCTTAGCTGTCAAAATCTTGCCTGAATTTCATCATCAACTAGGCCATTGGGGAACAGAGAAGACATTACAATTATTTCAGACTAGATTTTATTGTAACAATGCTAGATGGTTTATCGAACAAGTGTGCCAACGTTGTTCCCAGTGTGCAATTAATAAAGGAGCTGAAGCTAAAGTTTCTCCATTCAAGTGGAATACCTCCGCATCCCTGGAAGTACTAACTATGGACTTCTTAACTGTTGATGCCTCTGTGGATGGGTTTAATCATATTTTAGTCATGGTGGATCACTTTACCAAATTCGCCATAGCTGTACCGACTTGAAAACAGACTGCAGAGGTAGCGGCCAAATGTATATGGCAAGAAGTTATTCAAAAGTATGGCTGCCCAGAACGAATCCACTCTGATCAGAGACCCTGTTTTGAAAGCCACTTATTGAAAAGTTTGTGTAACTTGTACGGAGTGAATCGAACTCATTCGTCTCCCTATCACCCTCAAGCCTGTGAGCGATTTAATAGGACCTTGATCCAGCTCATTAAGATCATTGGAAGAAGAAAAGAAAAGGAGATGGACTCTATATTTGCAGGAATTAATTTGGATATACAATCATACTATCCATGAAGGTACCGGGTTCACTCCATATCAAATGATGTTTGGACGAGATAACGCGAGTCCTATTGATCTCAGGTTCGGGTTGTGGGAGAACACCGTGACTATACCCCGGAAAATTGGGTCACTAGTCACAGAAGAAGAATGCTGGAAGTACAAGAATTGGTGTTAAAACAGCAACAAAAGGAACAGAAAGGGAAGTTGGATAAGTACCCTCTGATTAAAGTGGGTGATGAAGGTTTACTGCGACGCAAGGGAGCTCATCAAAGAGGAAAGTTATTATCATTGTGGCAACCAGAGCCATGGATTGTTACAAAACAATTATTTCCAGATATTCCGGTGTTTGAAATTCAACAGAAGGATGGAACCAGAAAAATTAAACAAATTCATCGTTCCTTGTTGAAGCTGTATAATTCTCCGGGAAAATGTACCGCGGAATTGCCGGAAGGTGATAAAACTTCTTCCTGTGCAGTTAATGAGCCTCGAGCAGAAGAAGTGTTAGAAGCATGGGGGATTCTTCCCAGAGGGTGGACCTGTTGACTGTAGCTTCGCCTCCTGTTCCGATGCTGCTTTTGATTCTCCAGAGAGAATCCCAAATTTTGAACAAGAGGAGGTGGACGCTGCTTTGATTGAGGAGAATTCTGTAGACACTGATGAGGAAGGGGTGGGGAATTTAGAACATCAAACACAAACCGAAAAGGAGATACCAGGGAGAAAAAATTACAAACACACTTGTCAATATGACATACCCTATAGGTATTACACAGGTATTATATACCCGCTAATTATTAAAAAATGTTTTACATTCAGTTAGCAACATAGTATACGTGTTACTTATGCAGTAAGGTCCCACAATGGGGCAACGAAGTGGCGTACTGTGGGGGTCCTTGCTGATCCCCCTCCACTCTATTATATTTGATAAGTGGGGTGTAGCTATCCCACAGATGCACCACCGTCTTTACTGCTAAGGGTGGTCATGACCTGAGTGTGGTTTGCCTATTGTGATGCTATAAATCACCTCGGCTAGCCCCTCAATAGTGGTGGTCCTCAACACACCCCAATAAGGGGGGGCTATTTACATAGTGTTAAAAGTGCATGGTGCTGTACATATTAAACCCTAATGAGATCACATTTCACCATAAAGGCTTCTTCAGAAGGTGCTATACATATATTACAATAGTGCTATACATCATCCACATAACCACCAAGTTAAAATCACAAATTGCCCCCCATAGGTAAAAGCCCAAGTCAGAGCTGTCTGCGCCGTGTTCGGCGACCAAATTTATAATAAGGAGGCAGGAAGAGGCGGGGTCTGGCCCAAAAAGTCACGCCCACCGCTCACACCACTGCTGGGATCCTATGTAAATCCCTATATATTTAATGTGGACAATGGATAATATTATCCCCATGTGCGCTCACCATATAGCACTCTGCTCCCCAAAGGATGGATCAACACGAGTCCCCCATCGTCGTATCCGCACGGTGGACGCTGTCTGCGTTCCACTCGTGTCGAAAGGGGTGGAGTCTGCGTTCCAAGGGCTAGCCTACGTCACTTCCGCGGCCTGGAGTATACACTTGTAAGTGCGTGCGTGCGCATCATAACAGCGCCGCCCCTTCACGGCCAGACCTATCCGAATAATGCGGATAGTAACGTCATACATGGAGCCGCCCATCCATACTCCACAGGGTATTACCCCTACAGATGAGGGCGACCAATCAGAGGTGTCCCATTCAGATACACACACCCCGTAGTCATGGTAGCGCATATAAACATTACACACTACATACGTGGTAACTGTGTCAAATAGTACAGTACAAACTTAAAGTGGGAAACAGCATAGAACAGCATATAGCTAGCTACAGAATAATGGTGATAGCACACATAGAGCTATCCACATGCGTGGAATGATAGATACAGATCATCAATGCAAAGAATACATGAATACACTGATATAATTGGGGCACAATAATTACCAATATCGTGGGCATATGGGACATACAGCTACCAGCTCCATAGTAACGATTCCTATGGTGTATCAGACCGGGCCTACCAGTATAATATACGGGGGGGTTTATTCTATATTTATTATTTTCACCCCAGGTATATTCCGCGCTACAGAAAACAGGCCAGATTAAAGTCTTCGTTCAGACCATTCGGTGAAATCGTATCTAAACGGTATATCCACTGAGATTCTATCTGCGTCAGTTTCTGATCGAAATTGCCCCCTCTAAAGTCCCTTTTCCATTGCTGTATGCCCCACAATTGTACGTCAAAACGTTTGGAAGGGTGAAATTCGTTCATGTGTCTGGCAATTGATGTCTCACGTCTATGCTTGATATCCCCGACATGTTCCAAAACACGGTCTTTAAGTTGTCTGGTGGTCTTGCCCACGTACCACAGGTTGCACGGACATTTCGCCCCATAAACTACCCCTTTACTCTCACAATTGATAAAAGATTGTATAGAAAAAGTTCTGCCACTGATGGGGGCTGTAAACACTTTCAGGGTCGGCATATACCTACAGGCCTTACAATGGCCACACCTGAAGGACCCCTTCGGTTTGGGTGGGAGCCAGGTTTCCCTCGGGGTAGTCGGTGGGGCATAGGTGCTATGCACTAATATATCTCGTAAGTTGGATGACCGTCTATACGTTATAGCTGGGAAATCAGGAAGATGTTTCGATAGGTCCTTATCCTTTTGCAGGATGGGCCAATAATGGCGTATGATCTCATAGACCCTATGTGAGTGATCCGTGAAGGTTCCAATGAGTCGGGGCACTTTCAATGTCTCTCTAGAAGTGTCCCTGTTCTTACATTCCAATCTCTTATCATTGTCTCTCAGGGTGACTTCACGGGAAGTTTTACATGCACGTTGGTATGCTCGTTCTATAACATGCTCCGGGAAGCCTCTCTGCCTAAAACGCTTCCTAAGGAGTGTACATTCCCTGTTGAATGCCTCAGGTGTCGAACAGTTCCTCCTAGCTCGGAGGAACTGTCCAATTGGAATACTTTTACGTAACGAGCTGGGGTGGGAACTTTCCCATCTCAACAGAGAGTTTGTAGAGGTAGGTTTCCTATAGATCTCTGTATTTTACAGTTGTCAATCGTAATTTTAAGATCCAGAAAGTTAATAGTGCTTTCATCGATTTCATACGTAAAATGCATACCAATGCTATTTGAATTTAGTATCTCTACTAAGGAGATAAACACATCCCTAGGTCCATCCCACAAGATAATGATATCGTCTATGAACCTCCCCCAGTACAAAATATGGGACGTGAAAAAGGCCAAATCTTCGGAAAAAACATGGACATCCTCCCACCAGCCCAGGAACAGATTGGCATACGAGGGGGCACACGCCGTCCCCATAGCACTGCCCCTGAGCTGGTGGTAGAAGCGCCCCCCAAAAAGGAACACATTATGTGTCAAAATGAAGTTTAAGAGACTCATAAGCAATTGGTTATGTGACTCGAGATGACGCCCTCTTGTCCTCAGAAAGTACTGTACTGCTGTTAGTCCCAGTTGATGATCGATATTACTGTATCAAGGCTAGCCAGTAATGTAGTTGGTGGCACCTCAATGTCTTGTAGTTTGGTCAGTAAGTCCTTCGTGTCTCGCAAGTAGGAGGGCAAAGCCTCCACAAATGGTCTCAGAAACCAATCCACATATTTGCTTGTTTCATCTGTCAGGTTGCCACCACAACCAGACACTATCGGTCTACCAGGCGGTGGCACCCTTTCCTTATGTATCTTAGGTAACGCATAAAAAACTGCAAGTCTGGGAAATTTAGTTGAGGTCTCCAGTCGTGTGTAATCTGTGGGGTCTAGACATCCTTCATCTACTGCATCTTTCAGTATTTTGTGGAGACTTTCTGCGTGTTGTTTAATCGGGTTATCATGCATAACAGCATATTGAGACTCATTTCTGAGGATCGCTAGGCACATTTGCTCGTACATGTCCCTATTCATGATGACAACATTCCCCCCCCCTTATCTGCTAGTGTTATAACAATGTCATCATTTTTCCTTAGTGCATTTAGTGCCACTCTCTCATTCGTGTTAAGGTTATCATGTAGGGGGGTACTGTAGGTGTCTCTCTCCAAACTTTTCAGTGCCCTCGTTACCATATCCACAAAAGTGTAGATCTGTGGATATTGGGACAAAGAGGGACAATATCTGCTCTTAGATCTAATGCCACTTGGGGGGGCTAATGATGGAATACCAGTGTCACTCTCCATCAAAAGTTCTTGTAATGCCTCAAGTGCTTCTCTCTCATTTTTATCTGTAATTTTTTGTTTGGCCTCTTTGGTTTCATATATCTTGACGAGTGCCAGTTTCCTGGCAAACAAATTGACATCCCTCACCCAATCAAATGCACAGAATTTATTTGTGGGTACAAAGGACAGACCTCTAATAAGTAAAGATTCCTCAGTAGCAGTCAGTGTATAAGAGGATAAATTTACCACCCTCAATTGTGTGGTTGGATCATATTCATTTACCATTGATGCATCTGGTTCTTGTAACCCCCCCTCCTCTTCCCTGTGTATCCCCACTGCTTGCGATCCCTTAGGGTATGTACCTCCTGTTTTGATTTTATATCTTGTGGGTCTACACATTGTGGATTGGGGGAGGGTGGGGGATGGTCTAAAAAAGACTGTTTTTTGTTTTTGCTTCTATTCGGTGGTCCTCTCGGAGGGTTGCGTGAACCGCATGGAAAATACTTCTTTTTATTCTGCGTTTTTGGTGACACCTGGCTGGATGAGTTGGATTCACTACCAGATGGTGTTTCTGTGTCAGATACAGAGACAGCCTCACTCCCTGGTCCTGGCTGTTTAGGCTTTACTGCCCATGTATAGACCTTCCCACTTTTAAAGTCAGAACTATCTCTAAGGAACTTCTTATGTTTCCTACTTTTAATTTCTTCAGTGTAGGCACTGACTTTCCTTTCCAGTTTCGCTTCAAATTTTTCAAAGTCTGGATGTCCAGACAATTCAAGTAATATTTTTTGTTCCTGTGTTAGTTTAGCCCTGACTTTATCTGCAAATCTCAATTCATAGTCATATAAGTATTTCATTTGCTCAAGAGTCTGTCTCGTTTTTAATTCATCCCAGCCAGTCATAAATTGTGTGTCATCAGTATGTGAATGAAGTTTCGTCAGGTTCCGCAACCCTCTCACTGTAATTTGTTCCTTCAGGTAAACACTAAAGGAAGCTATTTCCCATGAGGATCTTACAAATTCTTTATAGGTCTTAAAGATATCGACAAACACAGGTTCAATGTCTGTATCATTATTTCCAGATTCACTTTGTGTATCACTCTCTATATTCTCTGCATTAAAGGTCTCTCTTGCCTCCTTAGTAAATGAATCGATAGATGGTAGCCCCTCAGATAAATAGGCCATTCCACTATACTCATAAAGTGGTGTTCGGTACACCGTAATTACAATAAGATCAAACACAAACCGAAAAGGAGATACCAGGGAGAAAAAATTACAAACACACTTGTCAATATGACATACCCTATAGGTATTACACAGGTATTATATACCCGCTAATTATTAAAAAATGTTTTACATTCAGTTAGCAACATAGTATACGTGTTACTTATGCAGTAAGGTCCCACAATGGGGCAACGAAGTGGCATACTGTGGGGGTCCTTGCTGATCCCCCTCCACTCTATTATATTTGATAAGTGGGGTGTAGCTATCCCACAGATGCACCACCGTCTTTACTGCTAAGGGTGGTCGTGACCTGAGTGTGGTTTGCCTATTGTGATGCTATAAATCACCTCGGCTAGCCCCTCAATAGTGGTGGTCCTCAACACACCCCAATAAGGGGGGGCTATTTACATAGTGTTAAAAGTGCATGGTGCTGTACATATTAAACCCTAATGAGATCACATTTCACCATAAAGGCTTCTTCAGAAGGTGCTATACATATATTACAATAGTGCTATACATCATCCACATAACCACCAAGTTAAAATCACAAATTGCCCCCCATAGGTAAAAGCCCAAGTCAGAGCTGTCTGCGCCGTGTTCGGCGACCAAATTTATAATAAGGAGGCAGGAAGAGGCGGGGTCTGGCCCAAAAAGTCACGCCCACCGCTCACACCACTGCTGGGATCCTATGTAAATTCCTATATATTTAATGTGGACAATGGATAATATTATCCCCATGTGCGCTCACCATATAGCACTCTGCTCCCCAAAGGATGGATCAACACGAGTCCCCCATCGTCGTATCCGCACGGTGGACGCTGTCTGCGTTCCACTCGTGTCGAAAGGGGTGGAGTCTGCGTTCCAAGGGCTAGCCTACGTCACTTCCGCGGCCTGGAGTATAAACTTGTAAGTGCGTGCGTGCGCATCATAACAGCGCCGCCCCTTCACGGCCAGACCTATCCGAATAATGCGGATAGTAACGTCATACATGGAGCCGCCCATCCATACTCCACAGGGTATTACCCCTACAGATGAGGGCGACCAATCAGAGGTGTCCCATTCAGATACACACACCCCCGTAGTCATGGTAGCGCATATAAACATTACACACTACATACGTGGTAACTGTGTCAAATAGTACAGTACAAACTTAAAGTGGGAAACAGCATAGAACAGCATATAGCTAGCTACAGAGTAATGGTGATAGCACACATAGAGGTATCCACATGCATGGAATGATAGATACAGATCATCAATGCAAAGAATACATGAATACACTGATATAATTGGGGCACAATAATTACCAATATCGTGGGCATATGGGACATACAGCTACCAGCTCCATAGTAACGATTCCTATGGTGTATCAGACCGGGCCTACCAGTATAATATACGGGGGGGGGGGGGGTTTATTTATTCTATATTTATTATTTTCACCCCAGGTATATTCCGCGCTACAGAAAACAGGCCAGATTAAAGTCTTCGTTCAGACCATTCGGTGAAATCGTATCTAAACGGTATATCCACTGAGATTCTATCTGCGTCAGTTTCTGATCGAAATTGCCCCCTCTAAAGTCCCTTTTCCATTGCTGTATGCCCCACAATTGTACGTCAAAACGTTTGGAAGGGTGAAATTCGTTCATGTGTCTGGCAATCGATGTCTCACGTCTATGCTTGATATCCCCGACATGTTCCAAAACACGGTCTTTAAGTTGTCTGGTGGTCTTGCCCACGTACCACAGGTTGCACGGACATTTCGCCCCATAAACTACCCCTTTACTCTCACAATTGATAAAAGATTGTATAGAAAAAGTTCTGCCACTGATGGGGGCTGTAAACACTTTCAGGGTCGGCATATACCTACAGGCCTTACAATGGCCACACCTGAAGGACCCCTTCAGTTTGGGTGGGAGCCAGGTTTCCCTCGGGGCAGTCGGTGGGGCATAGGTGCTATGCACTAATATATCTCGTAAGTTGGATGACCGTCTATACGTTATAGCTGGGGAATCAGGAAGATGTTTCGATAGGTCCTTATCCTTTTGCAGGATGGGCCAATAATGGCGTATGATCTCATAGACCCTATGTGAGTGATCCGTGAAGGTTCCAATGAGTCGGGGCACTTTCAATGTCTCTCTAGAAGTGTCCCTGTTCTTACATTCCAATCTCTTATCATTGTCTCTCAGGGTGACTTCACGGGAAGTTTTACATGCACGTTGGTATGCTTGTTCTATAACATGCTCCGGGAAGCCTCTCTGCCTAAAACGCTTCCTAAGGAGTGTACATTCCCTGTTGAATGCCTCAGGTGTCAATTTGTTTGCCAGGAAACTGGCACTCGTCAAGATATATGAAACCAAAGAGGCCAAACAAAAAATTACAGATAAAAATGAGAGAGAGGCACTTGAGGCATTACAAGAACTTTTGATGGAGAGTGACACTGGTATTCCATCATTAGCCCCCAAGTGGCATTAGATCTAAGAGCAGATATTGTCCCTCTTTGTCCCAATATCCACAGATCTACACTTTTGTGGATATGGTAACGAGGGCACTGAAAAGTTTGGAGAGAGACACCTACAGTGCCCCCCTACATGATAACCTTAACACGAATGAGAGAGTGGCACTAAATGCACTAAGGAAAAATGATGACATTGTTATAAAACCAGCAGATAAGGGGGGGAATGTTGTCATCAGGAATAGGGACATGTACGAGCAAATGTGCCTAGCGATCCTCAGAAATGAGTCTCAATATGCTGTTATGCGTGATAACCCGATTAAACAACACGCAGAAAGTCTCCGCAAAATACTGAAAGATGCAGTAGATGAGGGATGTCTAGACCCCACAGATTACACACGACTGGAGACCTCAACTAAATTTCCCAGACTTGCAGTTTTTTATGCGTTACCTAAGATACATAAGGAAAGGGTGCCACCGCCTGGTAGACCGATAGTGTCTGGTTGTGGCAACCTGACAGATGAAACAAGCAAATATGTGGATTGGTTTCTGAGACCATTTGTGGAGGCTTTGCCCTCCTACTTGCGAGACACGAAGGACTTACTGACCAAACTACAAGACATTGAGGTGCCACCAACTACATTACTGGCTAGCCTTGATGTTGAGTCCCTATACAGTAATATCGATCATCAACTGGGACTAACAGCAGTACAGTACTTTCTGAGGACAAGAGGGCGTCATCTCGAGTCACATAACCAATTGCTTATGAGTCTCTTAAACTTCATTTTGACACATAATGTGTTCCTTTTTGGGGGGCGCTTCTACCACCAGCTCAGGGGCAGTGCTATGGGGACGGCGTGTGCCCCCTCGTATGCCAATCTGTTCCTGGGCTGGTGGGAGGATGTCCATGTTTTTTCCGAAGATTTGGCCTTTTTCACGTCCCATATTTTGTACTGGGGGAGGTTCATAGACGATATCATTATCTTGTGGGATGGACCTAGGGATGTGTTTATCTCCTTAGTAGAGATACTAAATTCAAATAGCATTGGTATGCATTTTACGTATGAAATCGATGAAAGCACTATTAACTTTCTGGATCTTAAAATTACGATTGACAACTGTAAAATACAGACTGAGATCTATAGGAAACCTACCTCTACAAACTCTCTGTTGAGATGGGAAAGTTCCCACCCCAGCTCGTTACGTAAAAGTATTCCAATTGGACAGTTCCTCCGAGCTAGGAGGAACTGTTCGACACCTGAGGCATTCAACAGGGAATGTACACTCCTTAGGAAGCGTTTTAGGCAGAGAGGCTTCCCGGAGCATGTTATAGAACGAGCATACCAACGTGCATGTAAAACTTCCCGTGAAGTCACCCTGAGAGACAATGATAAGAGATTGGAATGTAAGAACAGGGACACTTCTAGAGAGACATTGAAAGTGCCCCGACTCATTGGAACCTTCACGGATCACTCACATAGGGTCTATGAGATCATACGCCATTATTGGCCCATCCTGCAAAAGGATAAGGACCTATCGAAACATCTTCCTGATTCCCCAGCTATAACGTATAGACGGTCATCCAACTTACGAGATATATTAGTGCATAGCACCTATGCCCCACCGACTGCCCCGAGGGAAACCTGGCTCCCACCCAAACCGAAGGGGTCCTTCAGGTGTGGCCATTGTAAGGCCTGTAGGTATATGCCGACCCTGAAAGTGTTTACAGCCCCCATCAGTGGCAGAACTTTTTCTATACAATCTTTTATCAATTGTGAGAGTAAAGGGGTAGTTTATGGGGCGAAATGTCCGTGCAACCTGTGGTACGTGGGCAAGACCACCAGACAACTTAAAGACCGTGTTTTGGAACATGTCGGGGATATCAAGCATAGACGTGAGACATCGATTGCCAGACACATGAACGAATTTCACCCTTCCAAACGTTTTGACGTACAATTGTGGGGCATACAGCAATGGAAAAGGGACTTTAGAGGGGGCAATTTCGATCAGAAACTGACGCAGATAGAATCTCAGTGGATATACCGTTTAGATACGATTTCACCGAATGGTCTGAACGAAGACTTTAATCTGGCCTGTTTTCTGTAGCGCGGAATATACCTGGGGTGAAAATAATAAATATAGAATAAATAAACCCCCCCCCCGTATATTATACTGGTAGGCCCGGTCTGATACACCATAGGAATCGTTACTATGGAGCTGGTAGCTGTATGTCCCATATGCCCACGATATTGGTAATTATTGTGCCCCAATTATATCAGTGTATTCATGTATTCTTTGCATTGATGATCTGTATCTATCATTCCACGCATGTGGATACCTCTATGTGTGCTATCACCATTATTCTGTAGCTAGCTATATGCTGTTCTATGCTGTTTCCCACTTTAAGTTTGTACTGTACTATTTGACACAGTTACCACGTATGTAGTGTGTAATGTTTATATGCGCTACCATGACTACGGGGGTGTGTGTATCTGAATGGGACACCTCTGATTGGTCGCCCTCATCTGTAGGGGTAATACCCTGTGGAGTATGGATGGGCGGCTCCATGTATGACGTTACTATCCGCATTATTCGGATAGGTCTGGCCGTGAAGGGGCGGCACTGTTATGATGCGCACGCACGCACTTACAAGTTTATACTCCAGGCCGCGGAAGTGACGTAGGCTAGCCCTTGGAACGCAGACTCCACCCCTTTCGACACGAGTGGAACGCAGACAGCGTCCACCGTGCGGATACGACGATGGGGGACTCGTGTTGATCCATCCTTTGGGGAGCAGAGTGCTATATGGTGAGCGCACATGGGGATAATATTATCCATTGTCCACATTAAATATATAGGGATTTACATAGGATCCCAGCAGTGGTGTGAGCGGTGGGCGTGACTTTTTGGGCCAGACCCCGCCTCTTCCTGCCTCCTTATTATAAATTTGAATAAACATACATATATCCAGGCACATCGCCTCTAGAGGCGATGTGCCTGGATATATGTATGTTTATTCTTATCATTGACCCCTGTGGCTAGGGTCCAATTCGGTGCACTCCCCCTTTCCCCTGTATGTTTGTCAGCATGCAGACAGCTTATGCTGGTGTATGCGCATGGTGCACATGGACACATAACATTAGCTCCCTTGTGCGATTGGTAAGATGCACTGTCTTTCCCAGGAGAGGAAGTTAGGATGTGTGCTCCTAATCCATTGATAGGTTTGATGCAATGAATGTGTTTGCATGTCTGCACTATGCATGTTACAGGGCCAGAGTTAGGACACCTATGTTTACCTGGGTACTTCTGCGCAGTATAGGTGATTAAGCATAAGAATGCATTCTTCTGTGAACTAAAACCCTGGCTTTTAATTTAGCTGTAGGGATAACAGTTGTGCCTGGATGAGTGAATCTGTGAATGCAATTGTTTGAACATTTGCATGTGAGTGTGCGAAGGGTTAATAGATTTTTGTTATTATAAATTTGGTCGCCGAACACGGCGCAGACAGCTCTGACTTGGGCTTTTACCTATGGGGGGCAATTTGTGATTTTAACTTGGTGGTTATGTGGATGATGTATAGCACTATTGTAATATATGTATAGCACCTTCTGAAGAAGCCTTTATGGTGAAATATGATCTCATTAGGGTTTAATATGTACAGCACCATGCACTTTTAACACTATGTAAATAGCCCCCCCTTATTGGGGTGTGTTGAGGACCACCACTATTGAGGGGCTAGCCGAGGTGATTTATAGCATCACAATAGGCAAACCACACTCAGGTCACGACCACCCTTAGCAGTAAAGACGGTGGTGCATCTGTGGGATAGCTACACCCCACTTATCAAATATAATAGAGTGGAGGGGGATCAGCAAGGACCCCCACAGTACGCCACTTCGTTGCCCCATTGTGGGACCTTACTGCATAAGTAACACGTATACTATGTTGCTAACTGAATGTAAAACATTTTTTAATAATTAGCGGGTATATAATACCTGTGTAATACCTATAGGGTATGTCATATTGACAGGAATTTAGAACATATTAGAAAATCTGCTCGGACTAACCAAGGAAAATTACCTGATAGCAGTGGCGTACCTAGGGCATTTGGCACCCGGTGCTGGGTATTAAAAGACCCCCCCCCCTAAAAAAAATGGGCGTGGCCACAACCTGCGGCGTGCTTCGTGGCAAAAATGGGCGTGGTCATGACCAGATGAGGGCGGAGCTAACTGTATTTTAAAGTATTAGCTAGTACAGTTGCCCCCAGTATAGCTGCCCCCAGTGGAGCTAGTATAGTTGCCCACAGTGAAACTAGTTGCCCCCAGTATAGCTAGTTTAGTTGCCCCCAGTATAGCTAGTATATTTGCCCCCAGTATAGCTGCCCCCAGTATAGCTAGTTTAGTTGCCCCCAGTATAGCTAGTATAGCTGCCCCCAGTATAGCTAGTATAGCTGCCCCCAGTATAGCTAGTATAGCTGCCCCCAGTATAGCTGCCCCCAGTATAGCTAGTATAGTTGCCCCCAGTATAGCTAGTATAGCTGCCCCCAGTATAGCTGCCCCCAGTATAGCTAGTTTAGTTGCCCCAGTATAGCTAGTATAGCTGCCCCCAGTATAGCTAGTATAGCTGCCCCCAGTATAGCTAGTATAGCTGCCCCCAGTATAGCTAGTATAGCTGCCCCCAGTATAGCTAGTATAGCTGCCCCCAGTATAGCTAGTATAGCTGCCCCCAGAATAGCTAGTTTAGTTGCCCCCAGTATAGCTAGTATAGCTGCCCCCAGTATAGCTAGTATATCTGCCCCCAGTATAGCTGCCCCCAGTATAGCTAGTTTAGTTGCCCCCAGTATAGCTAGTACAGTTGCCCCCAGAATAGCTAGTACAGTTGCCCCCAGAATAGCTAGTACAGTTGCCCCCAGAATAGCTAGTACAGTTGCCCCCAGTATAGCCAGTACAGTTGCCCCCAGTATAGCCAGTACAGTTGCACCCAGTATAGCCAGTACAGTTGCCCCCAGTATAGCTAGTATAATTGCCCCCAGTATAGCTAGTATAGTTGCCCCCAGTATAGCTAGTATAGTTGCCCCCAGTATAGCTAGTTTAGTTGCCCCCAGTGTGAGGAAAGACTGGAAGGAGGGGTGGCGGGGAGGGGGGGCGGACCCCCCACCTTCCTCACCTGGGTCCCCTCCTTCTGGCGCTTCCCCCTCCTAATAAGCAGCAGCGGGCAGGAGCGGCGAAGAAGACTCACTCACCTGCTCCTGGCGATGGCGGCGGCGCATAGCGTCATCCTCACGCGACGCTGGTCTCCGACTTCTCTGTTGCTCACTGTGCTTCCGCCAATCAGGAAGTACAGTGAGCGGTGGACAAGGCGGAGACCAGCGTCACGTGACGATGACGCTATTTGCCATCGCCTGG